>NW_019396290.1:48504-183246 GCF_000591075.1 Eurytemora carolleeae | reverse complement strand
TGTTTTAATTGGTTGGCCCACTATATCATATTATAATATATTATTATTACCAGGTATATATTTATAATTAACTATACTATGATATTATATCATATTAAATATATATTAATAACGAGGAATATATTTATAATTAACTATACTTGATATTATATCATATTATAATATATTATTATTACCAGGTATATATTTATAATTAACAATACTATGATATTATATCATATTATAATACATTATTATTTCTAATATTTGTATATATATGATTTACATGTTGTTACCTGTCAACACTTATGTCGTGTTAAAGGTAACACAACTAAACCCATCCTATAGGTATTCATGTACACAAACTATGTACTTCATGTAGTTTATTAAAGAAAAAATATTACATCAGCGAATATTTCAAATAAAGCTAAGCGATATCGGAACTAAAAATTAATGCAGTAAACTTGAGGAAACTAAAGTACGTCTAGAATGGCCGTACTTTCAAAGGGAGCACATGGAGTAAATAAGGTGGACTTGTATATTGCTTATGAAGTGGGGGAAAGGGGAGAAACAGATGAGAGCGAAAACGAGGACAATTAAAATTCTGAATATAATAAATAATATTGTGTAAGTGTAAGGGCAAGGTTGGATAAATGTTGGTTTGAATAAAGCATATTTAAATCCTAAAGTATGCACTGCTAGTTCAATTCAAATATCAATTTGAACTTAGATTGGAATAGACCTGTAAATTCTAGATCTAATGGTCTGACAGTTATGGCTAAGAACACCATATACCCTCTGCTAGACCTATACCTAGATACATAGATAGATAGATAGATAGATAGATAGATAGATAGATAGACATGTAATTGTATACCCTCACCTAGACCTAGACCTAGACACATAGATAGATAGATAGATAGATAGATAGATAGATAGATATATAGATAGATAGATGGATAGATATATAGATAGATAGATAGATAGATAGATAGATAGATAGATAGATAGATAGATAGATAGATAGATAGATAGACATGTAATTGTATATCCTCACCTAGACCTAGATACATAGATAGATAGATAGAAAGATAGATATATAGTCATGTAATTGTATATCCTCACCTAGACCTAGATACATAGATAGATAGATAGATAGATAGATAGATAGATAGATAGATAGACATGTAATTGTATATCCGTAGATCTAAAACTAGACCTAGATAGATAGATAAATAGACTTGTATACCCTCACAAGTCACCAAGACCTAGACCTATTTACATTGATAGATAGATAGACATGTATACCCTCACCAAGACCTAGCCCTTGACACAGATAGATAGACATACATGTATACCCTCACCAATACCTAGACCTAGATACATTGATAGATAGATATACATGTATAACCTCACTTAAACCTAGACCTAGAGAAAAATTAGAAAAACAAAATATTCCCATATTGGGAATGAGTAACACAACTAAACTTATTTTACTGCAAAAGAAGTTTATAAAATCAAAAAAGAATTTACTTGTATAAACTGCACTTCTGACTTCTGCATTTTTCTCTGTTTTATCTTTTCTTCTAAATCTTGAAATTTTGAACATTCCAAAAATTGGTGTTTTTTCTCTTGAGGGAATTGACTAAAAATATAATTGTTCATTATTCTACATATATATATAATGTGTACAGGGGTCCAAACTTTTGAGTGGTGAATCATTTAATCTCCACCTAGTGCAGAACAAAGGATTATTTAAATCCTCCTGGATATTCAGTGGTGATTGTATCCTGCAGAGATAACTTAAAAGAAGGGATTAAGCACTCATTTCTCATAAAAGTTAATAAGTGGACAGGGTCAACTTTTAACCAGCTGTACAGTACAATTACCGACGGGACGGTACGTCAAATGAATTTAAGTTTATATGGCGTTGAAGATTATGGTCATTTTACAAACATTTTTAATTTTAGATTGTATAAAACGTACAGGGATGAGAAGTATATATATATGCTGATGGAGGCCAGTCTTGGAGGAGAACTCTGGACTATTCTTCGAGATAGAGGTACATTTTTTATAATATATATTCAACCCTAATACTTAAAACAAGTGAGTGTTATAGTCTGCAAACGGAAACCCTTGATATTAATGGCTGCCGAAGAGTATTATGTACGTATTGGGAACGGCCTATGTAAAATTTCAAACTTGGCCCGGTCTCTTTTGTCTCTTGTGATAAAAATACTTTTGGGAGTTGACTTCTTTTTTATTTATTTTTTGATAAAGCATAAAATTTTACAATACACAAGTATGTACAATTTTTGTATTTGACTATTGTACTGCTGGGGATGAGTCCAGTGAGTAGTGACCATGAATTTATTGATTTTATAAATAATAAATAAGAAGCAATATAAGAAACTTTGTTAAACGTATTATGAATATATTTCTTTTAAATAAACTAATCTTTGAAAAATGGAAGATTATTTCTCCTCTAAACTCATCAGAAATATTATCAAATTTTTTGCATTCAAAAGAGGTTCAATAGAAATTAAGAATGACTTCAGAAGTCTAACTTTTTAGTTAATTCCTTGCTATTTGACAGAATGGAAATTCATTTTTGTAGTTTATGCACAGAACAGTTAGAATAAATCAGCACTGTCGCGTACCGGCGTCTAACTTTTTAGTTAATTCCTTGCTAATTGACAGAATGGAAATACATTTATGTGTTTTATGCACAGAACAGTTAGAATAGAATCAGCACTGACGCGTACCGGCGTCTGATAAGCCGGTACGCGTCGTTTGAAAGTGCTCAATGCCGCAACGTTTATGTAAAAATGCACAATGGGCTTGAAGAAATAAAATATTTTTTTTCCATAATTACTAAGATTAAGTTCTAGCCAAGCTCCCTCCCCGGACTAATCAGAGTGAGACCAGTTCGGTTTCTTCTATTTGAAGTCATATGCGTTTTGGTCTATGATTAAACAATCTTTAAACTTACGGATTTGTTAGTCCCTTATGCATGTCATTAAAAAAGCATATGCCGACCAAAAAGTAAAAAAAGGAAAGAAGGCAAAAAAAACAATGTTTAATAGGTCAAATTGTGATTGAAAGTCACAGCTTTCTGGATAAATTGACAGAACTGTTAAATCCACGTGCTGGACCCATTGTGGAGAGTTTTTCTGCAAACAATAATGTGCAAAACATATACAATGACTCCAAACTCTACATTCGATTTATTGATTACTCAGAAATATACACCTATGTCCTATACGCAGCTGCACTCAGGCAGGGCGGTCCGCGTCAGTGTTGGTTCTAAACGTTATGTTCTGTGAGTTTAATACATGTAAGAAATCACAAAACCTCCTATACTGAGACTGTCTTGTGCACGAAAAGTGTTAAATGAATGATACCACGGCCACCGTACGGTATACGGATTTGTAACAATTACTGTTTTTTAAAATCTGGAAATTGTTCTTAATATTCATCCCAATTGACGTTAACATTTTGTCCTGAACATTCCTTTAATAGTTCTGCACATTTCTTTGATTGTTCTGCACATTTCTTTAATTGTCCTGCACATTTCTTTAATTGTCCTACACATTTATTTAATTGTCCTAGACTTTTCTTTAATTGTTCTAGACATTTCTTTAATTGTTCTGCACATTTCTAATTGTCCTACACATTTATTTAATTGTCCTAGACTTTTCTTTAATTGTTCACATTTCTTTAATTGTCCTACACATTTATTTAATTGTCCTAGACTTTTCTTTAATTGTTCTAGACATTTCTTTAATTGTCCTAGACTTTTCTTTAATTGTCCTAAACATTTCTTCGTTTGTTCTAAGCATTTCTTTAATTGTCCTAGACTTTTCTTTAATTGTCCTAGACTATTCTTTAATTGTCCTAGACTTTTCTTTAATTGTCCTACACGTTTCTTTAATTGTTCTGCACATTTCTTTAATTGTCCTACACATTTCTTTAATTGTCCTAGACATTTCTTTAATTGTCCTTGACTTTTCTTTAATTGTCCTAGACATTTCTTTAATTGTCCTAGACTTTTCTTTAATTGTCCAAGACTTTTCTTTAATTGTCCTAGGCTTTTCTTTAATTGTCCTAGACTTTTCTTTAATTGTCCTAGACTTTTCTTTAATTGTCCTAGACTTTTCTTTAATTGTCCTAGACTTTTCTTTAATTGTCCTACACATTTCTTTAATTGTCCTAGACTTTTCTTTAATTGTCCTAGACATTTCTTTAATTGTCCTAGACTTTTCTTTAATTGTCCTACACATTTCTTCGTTTGTTCTAAGCATTTCTTTATTGACCAATAAATCTTTCTAATTGTCCTAAATTATCAGCTGTCATTGTCCTAAAAAATCCTTTAATTTTCCTAAACTATCCTGCCCGTGTCCTAAACACTCGTCTAATTGTCATAAACAATCCTGCTCGTGTCCTAAAAATTTATCTTAAAGGGAGTGTTCGCGAAAAATGAAAGGGGTATAGGCTTAATGTAATAAAAAATCGCTTTTGATTGCTACTGATATTAATTCTATCTGTTGCGTCTATAAGGAGAAAATTGTTGAAGACGTCTCATATACCATATAACTTTTTTATTTTTTAGAAAACGTTTCTAACGGATTTCGAAAAATGTGAGTGGTGCGCGGCATTCTTAGATAGTTGCGCAAGCGACAAGAGAAATAAAATTATAAAATTATAAAATATAAACTGTATACAAATGTGGCGAAAAATAATCGATAACTATAGGTTGTAATATCTGAATGATTTGTTTAAAATTAAAATGATTTTTTTACGGTCTAAGTCGTATGTTGCAATTTTCTCAATTTGTAAGGACGCTAAGTTATTCGGTATATGAAAAGTCTTCAACAATTTTCTCCTTATAGACGCAACAGATAGAAGTAAGATTAGTAGCGATCAAAAGCGCTTTTTTATCGTATTAAGCCTATACCCCCTTTCATTTTTCGCGAACACTGCCTTTAATGTCATGAAAAATCCTGCCCTTGTCCTAAACAGTCCTGCTCGTGTTCTAAAAACTCCTTTTATTGTCCTTAACATCCTCTATAATTGTGATAAACATTCCTGTAATTGTCCAAAAAAATCCTCCTTATGTCCTAAAAAATCTTGCTCTTGTTATAAACAATCTTTCTCTTGTCCTAAACAATCTTGCTCTTGTCCTAAACAATCTTGCTCTTGTTATAAATATTTCTCTCTACTTGTCCTAATTAATCCTCTTGTACTGATGATTTCTCCAAAACTCAATTAAATGACTTAACTTTAAATATCGTTGGAAAAAAAAATCCAAAAGTAAAAACAAGAAAACCGCAGAGAGAAGTTTGCATCCTTCAATCTATTTTATCAATTAGAAATTCTGGGGAAAGTTTGCAACTAAAAAGATTTTTTTTTTGTAAATTCAAAACTTTCAAAATACAGAAAATAATATTTATATTTTTTTAAGTAACTGTCGAGGTCGATGTAATTTCAAGTGACCCTATATTATAATCGATAATCTTTAAACCTTTCACAAAGTAACAATGTTGAAGATGTCGTCGTCGTTTTCTATTCTGAAAAATAATTTGGTCAATTTCCATCCTTGTCTCTGTAGCATTAATACTCAAGTTGCTTCTATATAGAAAACAAGTAATTAGATATAATTGTTTTAAGATAGGAAAGCTATTTTTTTTTGTTATATTGAAGGTGTTATAATGAGCAGCAATTAAACCATTTAAAGGGAGAGACCGGCTAGACATAAAAGTGCAGTATTGTAGAGAAAAACTTTAGGATTAATTGATTAAGTTTTAATTATCGAGCGTAAAAATACTTGTAAATAATTGCAAAAAACGTTTCCTCTGCTGACTGAAACAACTGGTCAAATATTTCATATTTCATATTTTTATTCAACTACAAAGCACGAGATAATACAAATAAAAAATCCACAATTTACTATGTAGTTTGGACCCGCCTAACCAGAGTAGGTTGTTTTAATTGGTTGGCCCACTATAAACGAATGAGAATTGCAGATAAAAACAATGTACATTGTACATTTTAAACATAAGAATGATAATAAATCAGGTAAAAGGTAAGGAGGAAGGTGAGGGAGTATAAAGAAAAGGGAGGATACTCAGCGTAAGGGTTGGAACAGAGGGTAACATAAGTTATTAGAATCATGTTTATGAACTAGAGGGTGAAGAAGATAGTAAAGACTAAGTTTNTTTAGGTTGGTTTGATGATAGTACAACAAGGTTCTATATGGATTGTTTAGGTTGGTTTGATGATAGTACAACAAGGTTCTATATGGATTGTTTAGGTTGGTTTGATGATAGTACAACAAGGTTCTATATGGGTTGTGTGGTCAGCGCTCTAGATTATCTTCATAGCAGAGGAATATTCAATTAATTACTCAGATTTTCACAAAACAAATCTTCATACAAATTTTGTTTCGTTTTTTCTAAAACTATTGTGATTGTTATTTACAAAATCACAAAAAAACTACATATCTGAAGGATACTTGATTGGATATGTTGTAGGAATAATTTACAGAGACTTGAAACCAGAAAATCTACTGCTAGGTAAAATTGATAAAGTATATTTTTAGGTGAATGCATGCATATTGAAAACTGTAAGCAAAGTATCGACAATCGTGAAAGTGTTTTTGAGATTATTAGTTATATAAATTATTATTCTGGCCCAAGGAAGACCAGAAACCTTCATATTTTGGTTCATGACACTTTTTAATTTTTAAATTCTGAAAACTAGATTGCGAGGGGTATGTGAAAATGGTAGATTTCGGGTTCTCCAAGTTTCTAATCCCTGGTGAGAAAACCTGGACCTTCTGTGGAACCCCTGAGTATGTTGCCCCTGAGATAATATTGAACAAGGGGCATGACAGGGCTGTGGATTTCTGGTCCCTGGGTATCCTTATGTACGAACTACTAACGGGAACGTAAGTATTAAACATGTTTGTAAATGATAATATTTTATTGTCATAAATATTGCGAATTTTCTTTTAAAAAACTTAATAATTTGAGTAAAAAAGTTTAACTTTGAAGAAACCACATTCTAGAATAAATCTAGTTTAATTCTATTTAACAACCTTTCTTACAAAATTTCTTCAATATTTTTCCAAATTTTTTTGTAAAATTTCTATGAAAAATTTATGAATTTACTTTTTGAATAATTAAATTAGTATGACGTTTATGTTCTCTTGCAGTTGCACGTGAAATATGATTGAATAATTGTGTTGACAATATTTAGACCTCCGTTTACAGCCTCCGATCCCATGAAGGTCTACAATATTATCCTCAGAGGATTTGATCAACTAGACTTTCCTCGGCATATAACAAGGTGATTTAATGGTTTCCTTGGCATTTAACAAGGTGATTTAGTGGTTTCCTCTGCATATAACAAGGTGGTTTAAGGGTTTCCTCTGCATATAACAAGGTGGTTTAATGGTTTCCTTGGCATTTAACAAGTTGGTTTAAGGGTTTCCTCTGCATTTAACAAGGTGGTTTAATGGTTTCCTTGGCATTTAACAAGGTGGTTTAAGGGTTTCCTCTGCATATAACAAGGTGGTTTAGTGGTTTCCTCGGCATATAACAAGATGGTTTAAAGGTTTCCTCTGCATATAACAAGGTGGTTTAAGGGTTTCCTCTGCATATAACAAGGTGATTTAATGGTTTCCTCTGCATATAACAAGGTGGTTTAAGGGTTTCCTCTACTTGGCATTTAACAAGGTGGTTTAAGGGTTTTCTCTGCATATAACAAGGTGATTTAATGGTTTCCTTGGCATTTAACAAGGTGGTTTAAGGGTTTCCTCTGCATATAACAAGGTGGTTTAGTGGTTTCCTCGGCATATAGCAAGGTGGTTTAGTGGTTTCCTCAGCATATAGCAAGGTGGTTTAATGGTTTCCTCGGCATAACGCAAGGTGGTTTAATGGTTTCCTCGGAAAATAACAAGGTGATTTTAAGGATTTTCTCGGCAATAAACAAGGTGGTTTAGTGGTTTCCTCGGCATATAGCAAGGTGGTTTAATGGTTTCCTCTGCATATAGCAAGGTGGTTTAAGGGTTTCCTCGGCATATAGCAAGGTGGTTTAATGGTTTCCTCGGCATATAGCAAGGTGGTTTAATGGTTTCCTCTGCATATAACAAGGTGGTTTAAGGGTTTCCTCTGCATATAGCAAGGTGGTTTAGTGGTTTCCTCTGCATATAACAAGTTGGTTTAATGGTTTCCTCGGTATATAGCAAGGTGGTTTAGTGGTTTCCTCGGCATATAGCAAGGTGGTTTAGTGGTTTCCTCTGCATATGACAAGGTGGTTTAAGGGTTTCCTGTGCATATAACAAGGTGGTTTAATGGTTTCCTCGGCATATAGCAAGGTGGTTTAGTGGTTTCCTCTGCATATAACAAGATGATTGTATTATTGTATATGAATAAAAATCAATAAAGCAATGCACTGAGTTTCTTAATATTCAACGAGTCGGTTTTTCTTACAATATATTTATATACAAAAGNGCATATAGCAAGGTGGTTTAGTGGTTTCCTCGGCATATAGCAAGGTGGTTTAATGGTTTCCTCGGCAAATAACAAGGTGATTTAAGGGTTTCCTCGGCATAGAATTAGAAGATTTAAAGAGGTTTCTTGGCATATAACAAGATTCCTGAAATGAGTCGTCATGAAATCTTGAATTAAACTTCATATTTTAATAATAACCTTTTGACTCGGCATTTTTATTTTCTACAGGGTGGCTGTAACGATCATGAAGAAATTTTGCCGTGACAACCCAGTAGAACGACTTGGTTATCAGAAAGACGGGGTCATGGACATCAAAAAGAATCGTTGGTTTCAGGTAAAGATATAGGATAATGCAGGAAGACCCATAAAACTGTGGAAATAGAAGATGACTGTTATAGCCTCAAGTTTTGATTTTTAATAGGACAGTGAAGATGATACATTGTAATAGTGAAGTATACAACTGCAAACAGATTCATTTCACTTTATAAGTTAATTTACAAGCTACTTGCGAAGTCTTTTGCTTTACAGCGACATCCGTACTCATAAATTTTGTATTCAAATTCCAGAGTTTTATGGGACTCACTGCATGAACATTTTATAAACTTTTTGTTCAGAAAATTACGATAAGTTTTTATTTATTCAATCCACTTCTTTTGACCAAAAAAAGTAAAAAAAATTGGGTTTGCTATAACTTACTGTTATTAGGGTTTCGATTGGGATGGGCTGTCGACACGAACATTGTCGCCCCCGATCCTACCGACAGTCCACTCGAAGACCGACACATCAAACTTCGACAAGTTTCCTCGTGACGCTGCTGTGCCGAAGGATGAAAACTCTGGTTGGGATCTCAACTTTTAATCATTCTTTATTAAATTTTATTTTTATGCTTCTTGTACTGGGTTCTTAGAAAGTATTTTTGTTATTTATGAATTATATTTAAAATTATATTAGGGAGCAGGGTGTATTCCAACTTTTTAGGAAACACCTTTTTTAAAATGTTATATTTTTTTCGGCCACCAAAACCAAATTTTCTTAAAGAATGAAACCTCAGAGACCATTTTATTCTTAAACAATTATGGCTCATTGCAGCAACAAAATAAATTTTAAAAGACTATTTATAAAGTTTTTTTGTTTAATGCAAACAAAATCAGTTTTGCTCATCTTCAAAGTTTCATCGATTTTGGGTAACTCGTTACATACTTTACTGTAATTGTGAATCATATTGTTATTGCTAAACCAATTTTGTCTAGAAAACATCCAAATTGCTGTTCTTAGACTAACCTTAGACTCAACACAAATAAACTAAATTTTTTGTTCTGATTTCAGAAGCACATAGATGGTTAATGCTCAAATTAGATTTTTAGAACAAAATACTGGTTGACGTTGAATTACGTAGAGTATAAATAAAAACTGGGTATGTATTACACGAACTAAGAAGAGTTTGTCTATAGTTAGTCTGTGATGTTGCTGCTTTATTTAAAGTGTATGAGCTCAAACCAAACTTTGTAAAAAAAAATTTGATCTCAATTTTGAATTATGAAATCAAAAATTAATCTGGGTATTATTATTATGTGTATTAAAGTATATGAACATTAACAATGAACATGGGATTTGAGTAATGACATATATGGTATTTGTTCCACAAGACTATTATAGATATAAAATGGTATACCTGTCTTTGAAAAGCTCATAAGACGTACAATCAGTTTTTTAAACATTGTCTATTATCTACGGAAATCATAGAATATATTTAAATGTCTTTTAATTAATTTTATTGTAAACTTGTAAATGTAAATTGTATATGTAATTTTATTGTAACTAGTATGTGTAAATTCAGTAAATCACCCTTCTTATTTGTCTAGGAAAATTTGTAAACATAAGTTTATAAAATAATGAATTGATAGTTGTTGGAAACCATATTAAGAAATTTTGTTTAACAATGCTTTTCAATCTATAGAATCTTAACTCTATGGTCGCATCTCACGCATTACACGGTACTATTAATATTAGATAAAATGAGGTTGTTTTAATAGATTACCCCTCCCTCCCCTCCCCTTCTCTCTCATACACACACACACACACCATTCAGGCGAATGTGCAACTTCAAACAATAACCTTCGATGTAATAAAACAAAGGAATTGAGTTTTTATCACAAATTCTAATTTTTTAATTCCTATGTCTTTCCAACCTTAAGTTGTAAACCTTAGATATTTCAAACTATGTATTTTGTTAGAACAAATAATTTGAGTTTGAAATATCAAAGATTTACATAATAAGATTGGAAAGATATAGGGATTAGAAAACTTGAGTTTGTGGCAAAAAAATCAGTTCCTTTGTTAGTAAATATAAAGCTTCCCTCAGCGCTCGGCCCCCTCTATCAGTCCTAAACCATGACCTAACTAAAAATATCTGCTGATAATATATTAATCAGATGGCAGCTCTATATCGCTCATTTTATATTTTAAAACTTTTGTCAAAACAAGCTGTGGTTTTCGATCATAATTTAACCGATATAATTAATTTGATGGATAAACTGACAATTAGTGAATGTCTTTTTTTTATTATTGTCTTTGATATCCAACAACTTAACAAATTATGGAAGAAGACATTTAGAACTGTTAACCGACTGTCATGTTTTGCGGGACAACATGTATAGAAGAAAACGCGATTTAAAAAAAAATTGAAAAAAACTGAACGCATCTTGGTTAGTCAAGAGTGACTTGCCCCCTAAGCCTGTTCTACACGCAGTGCTTGGCTCTCAACTGGTTTTTGGGTAATATACATTATAAATTCTATTCTCATTGGTGATTTTTTTGGGTTGCACAAGCTTTTAGGGTCCTTTCCCAGGAATAATGCAGATTAAGTATAAAGTGGGCATTAAAGTAATTAAGTGGTTATAACTTATAAATGAACACAAAGCGCAGATAAGTATATAATAGTGAATAAAAAGTTTGGTTTGAAGGGAATTCAAATTTTCAGTGCGCCGTCCGTTTATAAATGATTATCATCCTGTATCATGTATATATGTTTAAACACAAAAACAAAACTTACATAAATAAAATATAAACTTAATGACGTCAGTAACAAAATAAATCTCAGCGATATTATTTTGATGTTATATAATGATGACAATTTTAGTGTTGTAAAATTGATATTGAAATAAACATAACGTACATGTAATTTAGTTTTTGCCAAAATCTAGTGCATGAATTTCTTAAACCAATCTAAATCATGCTGTATTTTGCTTGGGAACCCAGCACTGCCAAGATTACTAAAAGTTACTTCAACGTTTACCCGCACTTGAACGATTTTACCGGGAAACGAAATTTTCGCTATTAAAGTCGACCCACACAACTTAGAATCTGGAAACCAAGCTAATAACATTTCCCCCCCCCCCCCCGAGTTCCCCAATCAAGATTGGAGGTGAATCGGTCCAGGGGTTTCTGAGTTATGATCGGACAAACAAACAAATAGACACCCAAACATATATATATATATATGCTGCTGGATTAAATCAAAAACATGTCTTGGCTGGCAATAGTTTTTCTTCTATCTTTGAAAATGGTTATCTTTACTGCATCTAGCGTGAAAATGTGGAAACTGTTAAATTAGCATTTAATAACATATTTGATGTCAGTATACTGTATAACATTGTTTAAATGTAGGGAAATAATATGAACTATAAGGATTAAAGAATTTCTTTTCTTTTCATGCTAAATAATACTACTTTTAGAACCATGAATGTCAAATATTGATTACTGTCAAGAGAAGCTAATAAAGCTAAATACCACTAAGATACATTTGATTTTTGGAAAAAGTTTTAGATTAGTAGAAACATAACCAATCATTTACTAGGAAAACTATTTGCTTAGTATCAACATCAAATACAATTCATTATTGTTGCTTACCTATTCTACATTTTTCTGGTTCTCACTGCTTTCTTTGCCTAAATCTATGGATTTTGTAATTAAATCTTTTAGATGTTTTGTAATTAAATCGTCTAGATATTTTGTAATTGAATCGTCTAGATATTTTGTAATCAGATCGTCTAGATATTTTGTAATTGAATCGTCTAGATATTTTGTAATTAAATCGTCTATATATTTTGTAATTAAATCTTCTAGATATTTTGTAATCAAATCGTCTAGATATTTTGTAATTAAATTGTTTAGATATTTTTTAATTTAATCGGTTACATATTTTGTAATTAAATCGTCTAGATAGTTTGTAATTTAATCGTCTAGACATTTTGTAATAAACTCGTCTAGATATTTTTTAATTAAATCGTTTAGATAGTTTGTAATTAAAACGTCTTGATAGTTTGTAATTAAATCGTCTAGATATTTTGTAATTAAATCATATATAAAGTTTGTAATTAAATCATCTAGATAGTTTGTAATAAAATCGTCTAGATGTTTTGTAATTAAATCGTCTAGATATTTTTGAATTAAATCGTCTAGATAGTTTGTAATTAAATCGTCTATATATTTTGTAATTAAATCGTCTAGATATTTTGTAATTAAATCGTCTAGATATTTTGTAATTAAATCGTCTAGATATTTTGAATATGTGTAACATCTTCCTAGTAAATATTTTTCAGGCTGGGCGTGTGGGAGGAAAGGTTCTGACCGTTTTGAATGTATTATCTGTTCAGAAATCATATTAATTTCATAAGAGGGAGTGTCCTGAAGAATATTGTATTTATTATGATTCTTCTACTTTCTCACCACGCGGTTCAACGCCATATTGTTTTTCTTCTGACATTATCATCATCATTTTAAAATGGCGTCTGCCTTCATTAGATACAACTTGTAGGAATAAGAAGAAGCAAAAAGAGTACTGTTTATGAAGCGCGATGTCCCAGATTTATCGTTCAGCATATCTCTAAATCGTGATTTTAACAGAAAATTTTAAAAGAATAAATCATTTTACAGATTTGTACGCACCAGGGCTAAAACAAAAATCTTCAAAAAATCTAGAATTAATTTGTCGTATTCTATACCTATTCACTACGTCTACAGGTTTTTACATAGTTTTTATATAATATCCATATAATATTTATGTAATTTTTATATAATTTTTATATAATTTTATATAATTTTTATATATGTAAAATTTAATATCATTTTTTAGCTTTCTTTGTTTTCTTTTTTCTTGGTAGTTTGTAACTCGAATGTCTCTTGATTGAAGAAAAGTATATTTNATTGTATACTGTATATACAGGGTTTATATTGTATACTGTATATACAGGGTTTATATTGTATACTGTATATACAGGGTTTATATTGTATACTGTATATACAGGGTTTATATTGTATACTGTATATACAGGGTTTATATTGTATACTGTATATACAGGGTTTATATTGTATACTGTATATACAGGGTTTATATTGTATACTGTATATACAGGGTTTATATTGTATACTGTATATACAGGGTTTATATTGTATACTGTATATACAGGGTTTATATTGTATACTGTATATACAGGGTTTATATTGTATACTGTATATACAGGGTTTATATTGTATACTGTATATACAGGGTTTATATTGTATACTGTATATACAGGGTTTATATTGTATACTGTATATACAGGGTTTATATTGTATACTGTATATACAGGGTTTATATTGTATACTGTATATACAGGGTTTATATTGTATACTGTATATACAGGGTTTATATTGTATACTGTATATACAGGGTTTATATTGTATACTGTATATACAGGGTTTATATTGTATACTGTATATACAGGGTTTATATTGTATACTGTATATACAGGGTTTATATTGTATACTGTATATACAGGGTTTATATTGTATACTGTATATACAGGGTTTATATTGTATACTGTATATACAGGGTTTATATTGTATACTGTATATACAGGGTTTATATTGTATACTGTATATACAGGGTTTATATTGTATACTGTATATACAGGGTTTATATTGTATACTGTATATACAGGGTTTATATTGTATACTGTATATACAGGGTTTATATTGTATACTGTATATACAGGGTTTATATTGTATACTGTATATAAATTATACAGGGTTTATCAGATAAACGCTTATTTATATAAAAAGTTCTGAGCCCGCGATTAAAAAAATTCGGGAAAATACGGCTCGTTGGGCATTATTTACGGCTTAAGCTTTCGGATTTAAGCTGCATTCAAGCTTTTCCATTGGGCCTAACTCCTCAGTCGAGCCGAAGATCTTGCAGCTGTCAATCACGTGACACAAGCTGTCGTCAGAGTTGATTCGAAGATTGGGTTTAAAGTCGGGCTTAAGGAATTACGGCTCGAGTCGAAGTTTTTAAATCGCAGGCTCTGATCATTGATCGTTTTGGATATTTTGAAAATCTGTATAACATCTCGATCGGCGAATAGATAGATCGCTTAATGATCGTTCTGTGTATAGGAAAGACGAGGTAATATTTGATATTGAGATAAAATGTCACGCAAAAGTTTTGATCTCCGTTGAATGATTACTTGACCACCCAGAATCGTGTAGTATGCATATCTCAGGGCTCTAGCTTCCAATACAAATTATTCAATCTATCAATATCCAGGGCAAACTAGCCTCACAATCAGGTCCATTTATCATTGTTTTCTAATTTATCATTTTATACTCTCATCTAGATTTTATTCTCATGTCCTAACATTATACTTGAAATTCTTTTAAAATATTAATCAAAATGTTCTTCTTGTGTGTTCCACTTTATTCAGAAGGAGATATTTGGCTGGGAGGGGTTTGACCAATAAAAGATTGGTTCAACTCTCTTCAAGAGAGAGAAGTACTTACACTGCGAACTAGACGAAAAGGAGAGCGTAAAATTAATTTGACATTTCTGGTACGGCTTTGTGACCTCGTAGATTTTTTAGCTATGGGCAAGTCTATCTATCTATCTATCTATCTATCTATCTATCTATCTATCTATCTATCTATCTATCTATCTATCTATCTATCTATCTATCTATCTAACTAACTAACTCTCTATCAATCTGTCAGGCTGCCTGTCTGTGTGTCTATCTATCTTTCTATTTATCTATATATCTATCAGTCTAAGACGTGCATACTTAAAAAGGATCAGTCAAAATATCATCCAAAAATATATCATTCAATCACAACGAGAATGAGAGTTAGACGGACCAACCAACATGACAGACAAATTTTGCATCGTAAAAACTAGACAAACAGACACACTGCACAAGCTGGGGACAACGAGAAGAGAAATAGAAATATGTGAAAGAAATAAAGAAAACTAGGAATGATACAATTTTGGTGTAATATAACGAAAACATTGTGAAAGCAACTTTAATACTTAGTTACTTAAAGGTAATAAACTAAACTAATTTCAATTAACCCTCCATTGATAGAGTGGCATGTTTGATTCACGAGAGTACCCTTAAAGTTTAAATTATTAAATTTCCATATTTTAGTTTTGAAAACGGAATATAGTGCATATCTCGCTCCAGTAACAAAGAAGAGTTGACAGATTTTCAAGCTAGAAAACCGACGTTATCTTCCGCATTACTGATACAATTAGTGTTTGAATCGGGCATATGTCCCTCATCAAATCTTCCTGAATATACAAATATTTAATTGCTGCAATGTAGGACATTAATAAGCCTAAAAACGTTTAGTTTTTTTATTCTTACCATAAAATCCCAATTGTTAAATGGTTGTTAATCTAAAAGTATGGAAACTTTAACTATCGAATGGAACGGTATCGCACCGAATTAAGAACAGTAAACATCAGAATTCTAACCGTCTTCTTAACTATGGGATTGTACAAGACCCAGCAGTGCAACTTCAATGATAAGAAAACGGACATCGAATTAGTTTATGTTAGGTTAATGAGAGCTTTGGCTTTTTTATTAAAATCTTTAAATTTAAATATACTTTTTTCTATCTATTTGTTTATCTATCTATCTATTTATATATTGTCAATATCTATTCATCAATCTATCTATATATTTAGGGATTGTAAGCAATCATCTATCTCTCTATCTATCTACCTGAATTTGCATCTTCCTGTGTATCTGTATACCTATCCTGTCTGGGGTGTATAAAATGATAAGTGTATATGAACAAGTGTAATTTTCTTCCAGACAAAAAGGGAGTGCGTGGGAGGGGGTTCAGGGCAGACAGAAAACTAGAAAAGTCGANGGGGGGGGGATCTCAATTTAATTTTTTCACAAAGTTCCTAATTTTTTTCAGATTTTATAATAAAAAAAATACAGAAATGTAATTTTTAACATGTTCTCCGTTGCAGGGTCTGCCAAAATTTTCAGGTTTTTCCAGTAATATAAATTTGCAGTTAATTTGCAATGTAAAAAGCTATTCTTAAAATTTTCCAGACTCAATTAATACTTTACTCTTTACCTTGTAAAAGAAAAAGAGACAAACCCCCTGGATGTTTTAACATTTTTTGTACACATGTTGGGACTAATGTTAGTCTTGATAAATCAAAATGTTGAAAAAATTTGTGAAAAAGAGACATGAGTGCCAATTATCAATTACAATAATTTTACGCCGATTATTCACGTATAAATACAGGATTATATCCTGGAATTTATTGGGGGAAAAATGCACGCTTTTCAGGGACTCTTCGCCATTCAGTCTAAAAATGAATAAGCGGAATAATTGGTAGTACGGCTTTGCAACCTTCAATGTGATTTAAAGGTCTCACGCTCTCAAGCAAAAATCGATGAGAATTTTCCCAATTACTTTCACAAAACCAAAGCTAACAACAATTGCTTTATAGTGTCAAACATTTTGAGTTAGAGCGGAAAATCTAAGCCCAAGGCGTTGCGACACTTCAAAGTCGACCCTGTATTAAAAATTTATGAGACTGTTTATAAGCAAGCGGAATCTATGTATATAACGTTCAAGTTTCCACAACGAGGTTGTTTGGTCGTAGGAGAGGATTTTAGAACTCTTAAAAATAAAATTATATATATATATAAAAATATATATATATATATGTATATATATATTAATGATATGAACTGAAAAACTGTCGACGTAATTTCATTTAATTCCATTAAAAGCCTAAAGGGAGTGACCGGCAATTTATTGTAATAAAACTGGGAATGCATTTTTATAAAGAAATTTTTTAGGATTCGTTTGAGACCTATCAGACGTTTTTACATTGCATATTTGTTCAGCAGAGTGAAAATTTAATTTAAAAATCCTTCTTCACTGTCTATTCTAGAGAGACGATTTTGAAAATCGGTTTTTTAAAAATTATTCAATAACAACGAAGAAAATTGTAACAACAATTCTAAAGTATACTAATTAGATGTTTAGGAACATATTTTTCAATAGAAAGGAATTGAGTTTTTGTCACAAACTCTGATCTTATAACCCCTATATCTTTGCGACCTGATGTCGTAGATCTTAGATATTTCAAACTATGCGTTCTGTTACATCACATAGTCGTAGTTTGAAAAATCAAAGGTTTACACCATCGGGTTGCAGAGATTTAGGGATTAGAATATTTAAATTTGTGGCTAAAACTCAACTCCTTTGTCTATAAGTCAACATTATAATCAATTGTTTCCTTTTCATCATTATATTGACTTTCTGATTCTTTTCAAATTTATTCGCAAATTTCTTGAAATTCTTCAAATGTCGTATTTTCAATACAAATTGCAGGATATCTACAGAAACTGTTTGTGAACAATGAGACATTACAGTAACTAATAACTGAATAAGATTAGTTATTTTCGATGATTAGAGTTAATTTTTATTTTCTCAATCTGTTGCTAAACAACTTATCAGTTTACGATCGAATTTTTGTTACATTTTTCGTGGTCGTCATTGAATACTTTTGAAAAACCGATTCTCAAAATCATCCCTTCAAAATGGACAATCTATGAAGATTCTAAAAATTGAATTTGCGCTGTTGCTAAACAAATATTCACTGTAAAAACATCCTATAGGTCTAAAATGAACCTAAAAATCACTCTACAATACTACATTCTCAGATGCCGGTCACTCCCATTAAAAATTTAAACCCTGCAGAAGCTATAATGACGGAGGTTTCTTTATTTTTCTATCTTATTACTGATATTTTTTATCTCAGATGTATGTATTTGTGAAGTGTTTATTTATGCATCACAGACTAGGAGATAATTAAATGTATTTAAATTTAAAAAATATTAAATTGACGATATCTTCCTGATTGTTACTCAGATAAGTGTTTCAAGGGTACCGGCGTGAATTAGACATGTAATGCTCTGAATTGATTGTCACTTGAAATTGAGTCAACAAGTCTAAGGTTTAAGTAAATTAAGTAACACATAACTTTAAGAGTTCATTAATTTATAGTTAAACCTTTATTATTAAAAGAATCTTACAGTTAAAGATATTTTTTTTAAATGGCTTTAGTTTTACATGGCTTTTAAATGCCTTCAGCTACAGCACAGCCGAGCCAAGCAGGACAATGTTTTTAATCCGTATATATAAAATCTTGGATCATTAGATATTTTCTATCTTACTACTTCGCCCATAATCTCTTCCATCCTTTACATCACTTCCCGTTCCTTCCTGTCTCTTCCCTTCCCTTCCCTTCCCTTCCCTTCCCTCCCCTTCCCTTCCCGTCTCTTCCAGTCTTTTACAGTCTCTTCCAGTCTCTTTCATTCTCTTCCAGTCTGTTCCAGTCTCTTCCAGTCTCTTCCCGTCTCTTCTCTTCCTGTCTCTTCTCTTCCCTTCCAGCCTCTTCCAGTCTTTTCCAGTCTCTTCCGGTCTCTTCCCGTCTCTTCCAATCTCTTCCAGTTTCTTCCAGTCTCTTCCAGTCTCTTCCAGTCTCTTCCAGTCTCTTCCAGTCTCTTCGAGTCTCTTCGAGTCTCTTCGAGTCTCTTCCAGTCTCTTCCAGTCTCTTCCAGTCTCTTCCAGTATCTTCCCGTCTCTTCTCTTCCCATCACTTCCCGTCTCTTTTCCTCCCGTCAAATCCTGTCTCTTCTCTGACCTCTCCTTCTTTTCTAGTCTTCTCCTCGTCTCAACTCTGACCTCTACTCACCTTTTCATTCTCTCCACTTCTTCCCTCATCTTCTTCCCAACTCTACTTTGACATCTCCGTCTTCGCATTATCTCACCTTCTTTTCTTACATGTATTTCCTCAGACTCTAGTTTGCTAGCTAATGAGCCCAAACATCGAACCCATCTGCATCAATTTCTAAACATGTGTTTTATTTTAATATTTATTATCTTTTCCTAAAGAAATACATTTTGAATATTAAATAATTTTGGTGACAATTAGAACGACAGGAACAAAAATACTATTCAGTCATAAGATCGAAATCTCTATTTAATATCGCGAACCCCTTCTCTACTCTTGGTTTTTGTGTGAGGTATCTATCTCAAGATGAGGACTAAACCTGGCGAACTCTTTCCAGTTCCTCCAGGACTTAGATAGAGTCCCTAAATATGGATAAATATAGGGTTTTCAATCTTTATAGAATTTTTAAATATGAATAAATATAGCTTTGTTTTCCACCGGACTTTGATAGATGCTTTAAATGCGAGAACATTTACTTTAGGTCGAAGCTTTGCCACAAGCTCAAATTTTCTAATCCCTATATCTTCACAACCTGCAGGGTATGTAAACCATTGATATTTCTTCTAAAAGAATTCATATACTGAAAAATCTAAGGTTTACAACATTAGGTTGCAAAGATATAGAGATTTAAAAATCAGAGTTTGTGGCAAAGACTCAATTCCTTTATGGAAAAATCCGAGAAAACTGATGATCATTTATGGTGCACATTCTGCTATGATTTGAATGAATGCCTAAAACGTTTAGAATTGGTTCAATTTTTTTTTACAGTCATCTTTAGACCTCTTAAACTTTAACATAGACGTCAATATACTCATTTTAGACCTCTTAAACCTATACATAGACGTCAATATACTCATTTTAGACCTCTTAAACCTATACATAGACGTCAATATACTCATTTTAGACCTCTTAAACATATACATAGACGTCAATATACTCATTTTAGACCTCTTAAACTTATACATAGACGTCAACATACTCATTTTAGACGTCTTAAACCTATACATAGACGTCAATATACTCATTTTAGACGTCTTAAGCCTTGCTGGAAAACTTTTACCAAGTTCCTCAATACAAACAAACAGAAACAGACAGAGATCACTATTTTATACATATATTATATTGTATTGATAATTAGAATCGGTCCGAAAGATATATCCTAATTCTCAAATATTTGTATATTTGTATATACGACTGGACCAATTAAATTGGATGAACATTTTTGAGGGAACCCATGGGTAGGCTAAAATTCCGCGGAAACCACTGGGCACTTCAGAAAGTCTCTTATATGGACCTTAAATTGGATGAACATTTTTGAGGGAACCCATGGGTAGGCTAAAAAAATCAAAATGTTGTTTCTAAAATTCCACGGGAACCGCCGCGGTCTTGAGAAAGTATCTTATATAATTATGAAACCTGAAATATCTGTAGATGTCCAGGTCCAGTAGGATGATGGGAGGAAGATTCGGAGAAGAATCAGTGTCCAGAACAAAACAAACCCAACCATACCTGAAAAAAGAAACCATTATCACTCGTCTCCAACTCTAATTTTCTAATCCCTGTATCTTTGAAACCGTATGGTGTAACCTTTGATATCTGCATGAAGGATAGAAAGTTAGAGTTCAAGGCGAGTAATTAGTTTCTTTTACAATTTATAACAAATATATTAATTAATTGTTTAACCTACAGCACAGTGAATATGAAACTTTGTGATATTAATTCTTCTAGAATTTCTTCAATTCAAAATATCGTCTTTAAGTTTTGAAAAAAGTTTCTTCAGAGTTCTAAATATTCAGTAAAATAATTAAAGAAAATCTTTGATATTTTTTTCTTGATTAACAAAAAATGGTCGCAAAGAAAAGAAAAGGGCATTTTACAGTGCTTTAAAAATTTTGAATTGTTTGAATTCCTTTTTATTGTCACTTTCTTCTGTTTGGTGGGTTTTAATCGAATGAGGGCTGTTCTCTCTGTTTGTTTACTACATGCTGTACAGTGTGCATTACAGGAGCCAGTACAATAAGCAGTACAACTACCCTGCTACAAATTTATGTAAATAAAACATTTTTGGTCTGCACCCCGTCAAGTATAATAGAAGCAAATACACTTGTTAGTCTACAGCAGAAAAAGTTAGCTTATTTATATTTCAATTTTCAACCTTTTACATTCTAAACAACTTCTTAATTTAAATAAGTTCTTTCTTTCATTTTCTATTAATGTTCATAGCTTGTTACACATTTATTTCTACATTGAGAACCCAGAAAACTCTGGAATAAAAACTTTTAGACTCAAGTAGCAAATTGAGACTGAACGAGCAACTAATAAAACCTTTTTTGCTTTGTAGCAATATCAAATACTCTTTAGGATTGCTATAACGTCTTCTTCCACAGTTTTCTGATTCTCACTGTATCATTCACTCTTGTTATGAAGTCCCTTTTTCACTTTTGGTTTTCGTTTTTTATCATTTTGATTATTGTTATTCTTTTTAGTTTTCAAATACTTAGAAATAAGCAAATGTTGAAGCAAATAATAAGATTCTTTCCCCTTTCTTGAACATTTTTTTTCTTTACTTTTGGACACTTTTTGGCATAATAAACGTAAATTTCCCTGAGGTTTGTTTTGATGAGAAGATGAGCTGTTTACAAGGGTTGTTGTTGGATAGTTAGTTTTCAAGGATATATTAGACACACTGGGTCGGAGAACTTGAGGAGAACCAGTAGTTGAACACCAGAGATCATAGGATACATCAGAACTAATTAAAATATATGATGGATACATCAGAACTACTCAAAAATATTCAGGATACATCAGAAATAATCAAAATATATCAAGGATACATCAGGACTAATCAAAATATATTAAGAAAACATTAGAACATGTATATTACCATAATAAAGAAATTAAGAACTGGAGAATATTTTTTTAAATTGTATTCACCAGATTAGAATTTTTCCTTAAAAGGAACTTAGAACTGCCAGAATAACAGTAAGAATCAGAATCCTGTGGAACATGAAGGCGATATTAAAGCGATACTAAAGCATATTTTTTGTTGTTACAAAGTAAACTGTTTTACTAATATCTTAAGAGATTGATTATTGGGTTGAATGGTGTCTGTTTACACTGCACAATTATTATGTCTTATGTTTATCGGACTATTCTAGGTCATAACCATAACTTGAGTATAAAAGTCGTTCGTCTTCTTAATCCATAGTTTTCTGATTCTCTCTATAAACCTGTAAACTTTATAAATTTCTAACTGACCTTGGTGTAAATATCTCAAATGACGTGATTGGAGATGTACGAAGACAACTATTTGAAGATTCTGTATTGATAGATTTCGATTTCGATTTCGGAATGTCTAACAGTTCAAGTTGAAGTGATCCCAGACGCTTCAGCGGGGTTTCTCTACCATAGTTCACCAAATGAGAAGGAGTACGAAGATTGGTTTTGCTACTATTCTTTATTTTCAGATCATTCTCTGATATTGGATTAAGAATGCAGTTTTCTACAATTGGAGTGAGTCCGTTTAGGACGAGTGCATCAACCAATAGGGGTTTATCAACCCTTGGTTCAAGTACAGGTGTAAGATCCAACCTTAAACCTAGTTCAACAGTTGGTACAACTGTATTTCGTTTTTTCAAACATTTTTCTTTCAGTGGATTGTTGGGTCGGGTTATACTGTTCATAGATGCGGATTTTGTAAATTGTACTGATGGGTTCTTGTTTAGTGATTTAGGCCTTGAGCATCCAAAATAAGTTTCGTCAAAACCTTAAAAAATGTCTGATTATGCAGGTTGATTAAATAAATAGTTTTTTTTTTACCTCCTTCACTGTCGATAATATTTACTCTGGAGAATTCTGTTCCCGGAGAAGCTGACCCCTCCTGTACTCTATCATTATGCTGGACAACATTAAATGATCTTTGTCGGCGTGCCTTCTCCTTCAAAACCTCCTTCTTTACAGGAGATGTGTGTTTAGAACTGTTTCTACTCCCACTGAATAATCTAAGATCCAGATTGTTAAAGATACATTTGATGAAGAAATATTATTTTACAATTTTTTGAAAAAAAAAATGAAAACATTTTGCCAATTCCTCCTTTTAAAGCTATCGTCGGTATTCTATTTTAAAACGCGTGGAATTCTGACAATTGCCTTCAATGTGTCTGCAGCATGAATCCGAAAGAAATTTTTATATCAAATTCAAAAAAATCTATTTTTCATAGATTATAATAAGGATAAGTCTTTCATCCTGAACAATGGTTGAAAGAGATCGGATACACCAATCAAAAAATATTCTTTTAATGAAGTTGTTTTCAAGGAACAGACACTTTGTCAAACATAAATTTAAATCAAAGACGACATTTACTGAACTGGCTCCACTTCTCAGGATAATCAGTTAATAAGTTAGTTAAATTGTTAAGTAGAAGGCTAAAACCGATTAATTACCGTCTTTAATCTTCTAATCAACCTGTCCTCAGACAAGAACAGATTCTTATAATCTGTAATTAATTGCCGGTGCCATGGACATATCTAAACCCAATTTAGAGAGCAAGAATAAATATATTCAAATTGTCCCCCCCCCCCCCACAGACTCCTCGTTCTTCGTAGCATAATATCTATAAAAACGTTATTATTTTTAAAACAAAAATAAACAACAACAACAATAAAGTTTTTTTCTCTAAAAATCCTACACTTTCTGAATTGTTTTTGCCTCAAACTTGAAAAAGTGCCAAAGATTTATTTTTCAAATGAAATTTTTGTATTCTCGAATTATAAATTAGGAGCTTAGCGTTTGATTGTCTGATCTGGAAATGCAGTTCTTAATACAGACTTATATTACATACTAGCCTTAGAGGGCGCTTCGCGCCCCTCTTCTAAATTAATTGTGAACATGTTCTCTTTGTGTACATCGTAAAACAAAACAAAAATAATTCGTGGATTTTCACAAAAAATTTCGTGGATTTCCAAAATTTTAAAAAATTTAATGACGATCGAAATTTGATGGAGACAAATATTTAAAATTTCAATCATTCATAAACATTCCCTGGGGTCCCTAGATGTCCCACAAAAAAATTAGGCCCGATCGGTTCAGCCGTTTTGACGTTTATTGGATACAAACAGACAGACAAACAGACAGACAAGCCATTTATATATGTATATTGGATTATAGAAGGACCGTGAATGAATTTTAAGCGCCTTACCTTCTCATGGATTTACAATACATTGCAATTTTATTTAATTTTGCGTCATTTTTGTAAATAAAAAGAGATTACAGAGGGAATTTTATTCATTTTATGATTTCCAATGCTTATCGGCTGAGAATTCTACTTAAAATTTACTTGGTCTGTAAGGGGTTAAGATGGCGTTAAGCTCGATAAATTTGCAGCTTATCTCCAAATGCGTAATTATGCTTTTTACAAAAACTAAACCCATAAATGGACGGCCAAAGGGAGACAAGAAAAAGAGAAACTGTGGACGCACAGATCGAGAAAGGAGAAAAAAGATGATTGATGAACATTTGAAATTATTAACAAAACCTCGTACCATTTTATTTTACAAAAATAATAAAAAATAAATCATAAAAACATTGTTGAAACAAAAGACTAAACAAAGTTTCATCTTTTTGTTTCGATGATAATGGATTGATGTTAACGATAAGTGCCTCAACAAAAAATTGTTTTATGCTTTTGTTTTTGGTTTTTTTGGTTTTGTTTTCATTAAGAAACTTAATAAACATACATTTTGCTTTAATACTGTCTTATCTATGACCTATAGCCTGTAAATCCAATTTGTCATGGACTTTCCCCTTTAAAACTTTCTAAAATTAAATATTATTAACCAGACTAAGAAAAGGAATTGAGTATTTGCCACAAACTCAAATTTTCAGAAATTCTATTTCTTTGCAACCTTTGATATTTTAACCTAGATTATTGGAGCTAACAAAATGCAAAGTTTGAAATACCTAAGGTTTACTGCAATTGATTGCAAAGATTAGAAAATCAGATTTAGTGGCAAAGACTAAATTATAGTCAAACCAAAACTCTCTCTATGGAGAATAGAGAGTCTTTGAGTCAAACCGGTCCTGATTTATGATTCTACATCCAAACAAACAAAAAAGACACCTAAACAAATTTTGTATAAATTTTACCTTCTTCTTTCTTGTGGGGATCCGTCGGTGCTCCGACTGTTATATTTAGACACTGCAATCCAACATAAAAATAATTTTATCCTGTTTTTTCTAGAAAACTGTAATAAGCAAAAATGTAACTTTTATTGATTTTAGTTCAGAATTGAAGAAAAATCTGTTAATTCTGTTTTATGGATTCACATGAATTACTTTTATCAAAATGCTGGTGATCGAAAAGATTAATATGAGTTTCCTGTATTTCATCGGTATTTAGAAGTGTTTATTATCGTGTTTCATTAAATGCCCTCTAGTTATTTGAATCAATTATTTTCTCATCAAATATATATTTAAAAAAGAAGATTTATCTCTAGAAGCTCATTTTAAAATGGTAGCGTCAATTTGTGAAAATGTACATTTTTTAACACTTTCCGTCTTTTGAATAACTGGAGATAAATGAGAATATTAGAATTCCTGAATAAATGTTAATATTGTCTGTAAGCTAGCATGTAAGAACTCGGTCCATATATGGACTGTTCATGATTTAACGCGAAGACATTGAATTAATTGAAATCTAATCTCTCAATGCTACCTTCAACTAGCATTGTGAATACGCACGAATACCAAGTAAATTTCTAGATCTGTGCGTTTGAATATTTTTTTTTTGATTGCAAAAGTTTATTTTTAAGTTAATATACAATAAGAGAAAAAAATAGGCACTGTGGTATAACTATGAATGTTTACTACTTTATTGTAATATAAGCTAAACTGGCGATCTATTTTCATACATTTAAAGGGACTGTATGCATACTTTCACACAGGACGATACTCGATTTACAACGGTACCCTTTCAACCTTTGATTGTTCATAGAGTAGTGAGAGGTCTGTATATAAACCTTTTGAATAAATGTTGAGTCGTTCTGAAACCTGTGTACGCTGCGTACAGTGTACACTCAACACAGCTGATCCGCTACTTGCATTCTTTGAAAATATTTGTTATACGTTTGTGAACCATACCCCTAATGTAACCCTGTTGTAAAAGTCGTCTCCGATAAACTGTACCTCCGTTGAATACTCCGTCCACCCACCAAACCAAACCTTGCCAAGGATTTTGCATAAATATAAACAATAACCTCATGGAGCTAATAAAACTTAAAGTGCATTAAAAGAACCCATTTAAACCTAATTTCAGTGAATCATTTACAAATAAACAGTGAAATTACTTTAACCAGATAAATATTCATTTCAGAAGAATTAAATTGCCTTAGACTTCAGTTCAAACAACTTTTCGCCGTGCCACAGTTTTCTAGATTGTAAGTTCCATATACCTAATTCACAACAGTACCTTTTAAACCTTTTATTAATCAGTGCCATTAAACACTTCATTTATCGATTTACAACAGCAATAAAATATGATCCCCAAATCCTGCTAAACCTAATAAGCCTAAAATCTCCAATCCTGCTAAACCTACAAGACCTAGAATTCCAATACCTTTAAGCCTTTGTTCAATTCTCAATGGTACATGTTTCTAAACCAATTGTTTAATACTCATTTATTGATAAAACCTTCAACTGTTTAATCTTTATTAACAATTATTATTTATATGCATGTACGCCAATAACAATTTGTATTTTGTAGGAAACCTCGTTACTGAAATATACTTTTTCAAGAAGTTATCATCTATCTGTGTCTGGTAGAAAAGAGTGTTTTCCTTGCCAACTCGCCTTATTTCCCTCTTTCGAGTATTATCCCTTTTGTTCGGCTCACAACGTTATAAGTAATTTTATTTTCTACCACCTCTAGAAGGTAATTATACATATTTTTTCAATATAAAACAGGTTCTAGAACTATACATATTTCTTAAATATAAAATAGCTTCTAGATGGTAATTATACATATTTCTCAAATATAAAACAGCTCTTAGAAGGTAATTTTACATATTTCTACAATATAAAACAGCTTCTAGATGGTAATTATACATATTTCTCAAATATAAAACAGCTCTAGAAGGTAATTATACATATTTCTAAAATATAAAACAGCTCTAGAAGGTAATTATACATATTTCTACAATATAAAACAGCTCTAGAAGGTAATTATACATATTTCTACAATATAAAACAGCTTCTAGAAGGTATTTATACTATTTCTCAAATATAAAACAGCTTGCATACAAAGTTTTTAACAATTAAAAGAATTTCAGTATATTCAGTATATTCACTAGGATAAGACTGACATACTTGATCCGTCAAAGGTTTAAAGGGTGCTGTTGTGAATCCTTGATCAGCCCAAGGTTTAAAGGGTACCGTTGTGAATCCTTGATCAGTCCAAGGTTTAAAGGGTACCGTTGTGAATCCTTGATTAGTCAAAGGTGTAAAGATACTGTTGCGAATCCTTGATCCGTCCAAGGTTAAAAGGATACCGTTGTAAATCGGTAATCAGGGATACCCCTCTTTTAATGAAAGTTTACTTAAAACTACGCTCACCGCCCCGTTAAGAGATTTACTGTAACAATATGAAGGACATATTATGATTTAATTATAATTAAGTTGGTTTGGATCACGTTTAGATACATACCTGAGGTCTATTGTACTTTTATGCAATGTTATAATAGTAGGAACTATATAGTTGGAAAGGACTAAATGTAAACAGAGGGCAATGTCTTATTGGTATCCCATAGGCAATAATAGACAAAAATGAATATTTATTGATGTGATTATGATTTATCTATAAGTTATCTTTATTTGTGATAATTATTATTTTTAATCTAATTATTATTTGTTTTGTCCTGAAGATGAACTTCTTCTTCTTTTGAGAAGCGCACTGCAACTCATTGCACGGTTATAGCAACCAGGTTTACCAGGTCTAAAATATATAGATGTATAGCAACCAGGTTTACCAGGTATAAAATATATAAATATATAGCAACCAGGTTTACCAGGTCTAAGATATATATAGATATATAGCAACCAGGTTTACCAGGTCTAAGATATATATAGATATATAGCAACCAGGTTTACCAGGTCTAAAATATATATATATAGATGTATAGCAACCAGGTTTACCAGGTCTAAAATATATATAGATATATAGCAACCAGGTTTACCAGGTCTAAGATATATATAGATTTATAGCAACCAGGTTTGCCAGGCATAAAATATATATAGATATATAGCAACCAGGTTAACCAGTTCTAAAATATATATAGATATATAGCAACCAGGTTTACCAGGTCTAAGATATATATATATATAGATAAATATATATACGTATAAGTGAATCAATCAATTCATCGATTTGGAAATAATGAAGATATTTGGACTGATTTAAATTCAAATCAATTACTATTTGATGTATTCATGTTGATTTATGATATGATGAATATTAAGCCAAATAATTAAATAATGAATTGCAACCCACAAAAAAAAAAATCGACTGATATGTCATCAATGAAAGTGCTTACTAGAAATATTTGCACTTAAATAAGTGCAAAAATTGGGTTCTTGCACCTTACTCCTGTTTCCTTGGGTGTTCTTCAATTTCAAGAGAGAAAAATGTAAATGAAAGGTTGATTGTCCCAATAACTTGGGTTTTAGTTTGTACCAGTACAATCGCTCACCTAGGTTGATCGCTCCGATTGCTGGGCATTTATTTTATACCAAATCTTTGCTCACCTTGGCAAATTGCTTCTATTGCTTGAATTTTGGTTTACACCAGAATATTTGCTCACCTAGAATGATTGCTCCTACTACTCGGGATCTCATGTTGATTGCTCCATTGCTTGGATTTTGGTTTATACCAGAACTATTGCCAAAGGCTGAGTGCTCAAATTGCTTGATTTCTGATGTATACCAGCATTATTGCTCACCTAGGCTGATTGCTCTTATTGATTCAGTTTTGGTATATACCAGCGCTATTGCTCACCAAAGCTGATTGTTCCTTTTGCTTGAGTTCTGATGTATACCAGTACTATTGCTTACCTTGGCTTATTGCTCATATTGCTCTGGTTCTGATTTATACCAGCATTATTGCTCACCTAGGCTGATTGCTCTTATTGATTGAGTTTTGGTATATACCAGCGCTAATGCTTACCTCGGCTGATTGCACCTTTCGCTCGGGTTCTGATGTATACCAGTACTATTGCTTACCTCGGCTTATTGGTTCTATTGCTCGGGATCTGATGTATACCAGTATACTTTTGCTTACCTCGGCTGATTGGTTCTATTGCTCGGATTCTGATGTATACCAGTATACTATTGCTTACCTGGGCTGATTGGTTCTATTGCTCGGGTTCTGATGTATACCAGTATACTATTGCTTACCTCGGCTGATTGGTTCTATTGCTCGGGTTCTGATGTATACCAGTATACCATTGCTTACCTCGGCTGATTGCTTCTATTGCTCGGGTTCTGATGTATACCAGTACTATTCAAACTGCACCCAACAGTAACTAAACAATAAAAATTTAAAACTTAGAAAGGTAACAGAGCAACATTTTGTGATAAAAACAGGAAGTGACACTGCATGATTAGATAAAGTTTGTACAGTGCGGGCCCGTAACTGCGTAACTGAAAATTTTCGCAGTGGTGGGGGACACAGGTTAAACGGGGGTAGAAAAGACCTGTTACTGTAAAAACCACCTTGAATTTTATTTTTCAGTAAGCCGGGGGGGGGGGGGGGGGGCAAGAGCCGTTTTGTCCCCCTTCAGTTACGGCCCTGGATAAGTGAATTTCGAGAAAACTGATATAGCTAGAAGTCGTTGGGAACTGTTGAGAACGTTTTTATAGGAATAAAACTTTGGATAATTTGGACAATCTGGTTTCTGTAAAGCTATTTGGAACACAGCGTTAACATTATATATGTTTTTTTTTCTGAATAAAATTACCTAGAGCGTTCATATTTTCTTGATTTGTTTACTTGTCGTCTTCCAGAGTTTCTTCTTTCCAGCTTTCTACTCCGAGCAGGAATCCTCTATTAACTCTGGTCCGACTTCTAACTTATGCAAGATATGTCCGGAGGAAAAAAGGTCGGTCGCAAGATGTTTCTAGTCATAATCATCCCTCCAGTCGCCCTTTCGACGTAGGCTGTCCGTAAGAAGAACGTTCTCTGCGTCGACTTCTGTCCACCGATAGAAGATTCGATCTATGGATAACGCTGGAATTAATAATGAATGAAGATGGTTTAGTTTAAATCATGCAATCATATCGTTACATTAAACATTGCTGTCATCGCTTATCAAGAAAATAAGAACAGCAAAATTTGAAGAATTTTTATCTTCTATTTTCAATCCATGGTTTCAAGGAGCTTGGTATATATAGTTTTAAGAAACCTACATAATATTCATAGTTGTAAGGAACCTGGTATATATATATAGTTCTAAGGAACCTGGCATACATATATATATTTCCAAGGAACCAAATATTTCTAGTTCTATTTGGAAACTGGTATATATGGTTCTTAGGAACCTGGTAGATATTGTTCGAAGAAACCTGGTATATACAGATCTAAGGAACCTTGTGCGTATGGATCTAAGAAACCTGGTATCTATAGATCTAAGGAACCTGTTATAAATGGTTCTTAGGCACCTGGTATATATGGTTCTAAGGAACCTGGTATAAATGGCTCTTAGGAACCTGGTATTTATGGTTCTAAGGAGCCAGGTATATATGGTTACAAAGAACCTGTTATGTAGGGTTCTAAGAAACCTCGTATATATATGGTTCTAAGGAACCTCTTACATATGGTTCCAAAAAATATGGTATATATGCTTCTAAAGAACCTGTTATATGTGGTTCTAAGGAACCTGGTATATATGGTTCTAGGGAACCTGGTATATATGGTTCTAAGGAACCTGGCATATGTGGTTCTAGGGAACCTGGTATATATGGTTCTAGGGAACCTGGTATATATGGTTCTAAGGAACCTGGCATATGTGGTTCCGAGGAACCTGGTATATGTGGTTCCGAGGAACCTGGTATGTATGGTTCTTAGGAACCTTGTACCTATAGTTCTAAGGAACCTAGTAAATATGGTTCTGAGGAACATGGCATATATGGATGGTTCTAAGGAACCAGGTATATGTGGTTCTAATAAACCTGATATACATAATTCTAAGGAATTTGGTATGTATGGTTCTAGGGAACTTGGTTTAAATGGTTCTAAGGAACCTAGTAAATATGGTTCTTTTGAACTTTGCATATACGGTTTTAAGGAACCTTGTATATATGGTTCTAAGGATTCTAGTATATATATGGTTCTAAGGAACCTGGTATTTAAGATAAGATAAGATAAGGCAAGATATGGTTTATTGCTAAAAATACACTTACAAGTTAGAATGTTACAGGCAAAAACTATTTTCATATTGTTTTCTATATGTATGTTTTAAAGCAATAACGTGGAGGTTAGCTTCCGCTGTTTTGGGTATTATCCCCATCTAATTGATATCAAAACGTTTACAATATGATGAATATTACTAGGTTTTGAAAGTTTACAATAAGGCAGGGATAAATTTAGAAAGATGGAGGTGCAGCATAACAAAATAATTGATTTTTAAACTTTAGCACGTATAACGGAATAAGATTAAGCATGTACAATCTACCAATCTTTATATTAATTTTTTGCAAAAATATGGTTCTATGGAACCTGGTATACATGGATCTAAGGAACCTGGTATATAAGGTTCTAAGGAACCTGGTATATATGATTATAACGAACTTATACATGGATTTAAGGAACTTGGTAAATATTGTTCTTTTCAACCTGGTTTATGTGTTTCCAAGGAACCTTCTTAATATGGTTCTTATGAACTGGAAACGTGTTGTTCTAAGGAACCTGGTATATATGGTTCAATGTCACCTGGTATCTGTAGTTCTAAGGAACCTAGTATGTATGGTTCTAAGTAACCTGGTATGTATGGTTCTATAAAGGAACCTAGTATGTATGGTTCTAAGTAACCTGGTATACGTGGCTCTAAGGAACCTGGCATAAATCGTTCTAAGGAACCTAGTATGTATGGTTCTAAGGAACCTAGTATGTATGTATGGTTCTAAGGAACCTAGTATGCATGGTTCTAAGGAACCTGGTATATGTGGTTCTTAGGAAGCTAATATTTATGGTTCTAAAGAATTTGATATATGTGATTCTTAGGGACCTGGTATGTATGGTTCTAGGGAACCTGGTATATATGGTTTAAGAATCTGTTAAATGTGTTTCTATGGAACCTGGTATTTTAACCGTTTTTTAAACAAATTACAATTTGCTATTTTGCCTGAGAAAATGCAATGTTTTAAAACTAAATAATAAGAGTCCCAGAACATTTAGATACAAGGGATAGAGTTCACAGTTTGATTTTAGGATAAGAACTGAACTTGATATTTCATGACAGAAAGGAAGGGGGGGGGGAGGGGCAGTATCGATCAGAGGATGTATTTCATCTAAGTGAAAAAATATTGAAAATTTGTAAGACATAATTCCTACATCTGATTGTACGATATGAAAGTGGTTTAACTGTCATAATAAACCTTGGAAATTAGTTTTCTAAACTTCCCTAACCTGTTATTATTTTTTATCCTGTAATCCAGTGAACAGATGTATATATCAATATTAACGACTTCAATACTTCAGTGAAGATATACCAAATCCTAGAAGAAAAATAAGTTTAAAAAGGAGAAAAAAATGAGGGAGTAAAGATGAGATTGGGTAAGAGCAGGGAAAGGGAGATCATTAGGAAAGATGGACAGGGAGATCATTAGGAAAGATGGAAAGGGATATCATTAAGAAAGATGGAAAGGGAGATCATTAGGAAAAATGGAAAGGGAAATCATTAGGAAAAATGGAAAGGGAGATCATTAGGAAAGATGGAAATGGAGATCATTAGGAAAGATGGAAAGGGAGATCTTTAGGAAAGATGGAAAGGGAGATCATTAGGAAAGATGGAAAGAGAGATCTTTAGGAAAAATGGAAAGGGAGATCATTAGGAAAGATGGAAAGGGAGATCATTAGGAAAGATGGAAAGGGAGATCAATAGGAAAGATGGAAAGGGAGATCATAAGGAAAGATGGAAAGTGAGATCATTAGGAAGCACCCAGGACTGACTACTAACCAGTTCAGTGTCAATCTGTACTCAACTTTAAATCTATAAATTTTAAAGTTGTGTTTTTTAACTTTTATTTAAAATGCATGCGAAAACAATTTTATCATATGCATAATATACTATATGCTTTATGATTCATAAACAAAACAGTTTTTCACTAGATACGAAAACGTGTGTTTTTTATGTAACTATCTGTCTAAATATTATATCTGGCAGTAGCAGTTAATACCCATGGAAGGAGGCAGGGGGCCTCCAATCAAATGTGAATCATGAGATATCAAATATGGTGAAAATATCATTAAACGAGACCTAGCCAACCTTAATTGAAATTCACTAGGATTGTTTGCTAGTTTGATATAGTGTATACCACACCATAGTATAGTTAGATATAGTTCATACCACACCATAGTAGGGTAGTCAGATATATTGTATACCACACCATAGTATAGTTAGATATAGTGTATACCACACCATGGTAGGGTAGTTAGATATAGTGTATACCACACCATAGAATAGTTAAATATGGTGTATACCACGCCATAGAATAGTTAGATATAATGTATACCACGCCATAGAATAGTTAGATATAGTTAATACCACACCATAGTAGGGTATTAGTTAGATATAGTGTATACCACACCATAATATAGTTAGATATAGTGTATACCACACCATAGTATAGTTAGATATAGTTTATACCACACCATAGTATAGTTAGATATAGTGTATACCACACCATAGTATAGTTAGATATAGTATATACCACACCATAGTATAGTTAGATATAGTGTATACCACACCATAGTATAGTTAGATATAGTNTTCAAAAGCCATAATAGAGTTTATTTTATGAAAAGGGTAAAAGACTGTAATGTGTCTATAATGTCTCCACAAGATGAACAGTGAAGACGGACAAGTTTACTCTGTTTGTATACTGTAATTTTTTTGTTTTACTAAGTACAACCGTATGCAGTCAAAACATAAACAAACAAAATGTGGACATAGCAGACGAAACTCTTACAAATTACAGCTTTCTCAGTATGTACCACTATATTAAATCAAAGAATTATTTAAAAAGACGATATCGAATTCGTCACTGAATTCCCAAGAATGTAATGCAAGGAAAATTTATTGCGGTCGCGTATACTCTGCGTACATGTTGAAACCAGTTTTCTCTGGGCGGAATTTGTAAACAAGAATAGATGCATCAGTGTTCGTTTAGTATCCGAGGAGGTTAAAAGCTGTTAATTTTGATAATTTTGATAATTGACATAATATTTTCCTATGACCAGAATATTTCATTGATTTTTTATGTGAAAGATGGATCCCATGTCAGGCTTCGACATCTGTCTTGTGTTTACATTAGCGCCCAGAGACAGTACACTGCAGTGAAAAAGATGTGTACAACTTTCCTTGCATTACATCCTTGACTCTTCATGCAAAGAATGAAATAAACTAAATTTTCTCTCCCACTTTTTATGTTTGGAATGTTAGTTTAGAACTATTAAGACCAAAACAATAGAACCCCTCCCCCCTCCCCTCTCTTCACTATTTTCTTTTGTTCTATTAACACCAATCCCTCTTCTAAATTCCAGCTCTCCTGCTCCCTGGGTTACTGCATGACTTGAAATACCGAATAAAATTGCGTTAATTCAACCAAGATTTCCCAGGATCTATTACTATTTAAAGTTACATACAAACCTTCGTTACAATCTAACCGTGGAGTTTTAGAGGGTTATTCTATAAGAGGAGACGTACCCCTATCGTTGTGTCTGATAGAATATAATACAACTTTGAAAAATTGCTTAGAATGATAGAAATAGCTAAAAGGGTTTGAGATTTTGCACTTTTTTTGGGCACGAAATTAGAAAATTTATTTTTATGATTGAAAGATAGAAATATGGACATTATAAAGGAATTGAGTCTTTGTCACAAACTCTTAATTTATAATCCCTATTTCTTTGGAACCCAATGTCGTAAATCTTTGATATTTCAAACTTATATTATTATATTTAAGCCCAGCTAGAGGTCCTAAGATTAATATGAATATATACATGGTCTCAATTGACCTACGGAAGACCTTTCCATAGATTCTATTCAGACCATGATCGATATGGTATATATGGATATTGGATATTTTCAACTTAAAAAATATCTTTCCCATCGATACTGGATATATATGGATATATTTAACACAACAAATAAAAATAAAAATACCACAATGTACTTACCCACAACAATTATAAATGATAAATCTATTAACATTTTTAAATTTTTGACTCGTTGACATTCATGAATCAAACTCATAGATACCAAAATTTTCACGATAAATATTATAAATGAAATGAAAGATGTGTTTATTTAGAACGTTCTGCATGGATACAGCATGTACGTGAGTTTTAACATGTTGAATATAGAACGTAAAGAATGAATAATGATAAGTAAATAGTAAGATATATATTTCTATAACGTGCTTGATATAATAAACGATATATTTGAAGCGTGGTGTATTCGATGGATAAAAAATTTAAAAACTGTTGGATTCGGAACGTAATAGATTTAGAAATTGATGGAATAAGAACGTAACGGCTTGAGAACTTGATGGATTTGGAACGTGATGATTACAGATTGTGATGAATTTAGAACAAGATGGAGACAGAACATGGTGGATAAAGAACGTGATGAATTTAGAACCAGATGGAGACAGAAAGTGATGGATATAGAGCGTACTGGATTTTGAACCAGATGGATACAGAACGTGATGGATAAAGAACGTGATGTATTTAGAACCATCTACATACATAACGTGATGGATATAGAGCGTACTGGATTTTGAACCAGATGGATACAGACCGTGATGGATAAAGCGCAGAACGTGATGTATTTAGAACTAGATGGACACAAAACGTAATGGATATAGAACGTGATGTATTTAGAACCAGATGGATTTAGAACGTTCTGGATTTTGAACCAGATGGATACAGAACGTAATGGATAAAGCACAGAACGTGATGTATTTTAAACTAGATGGATACAGAACGTAATGGATATAGAGCGTACTGGATTTTGAACCAGATGGATACAGAACGTAATGGATAAAGCACAGAACGTGATGTATTTAGAACTAGATGGATACAGAACGTAATGGATATAGAACTTTCTGGATTTTGACCCAGATGGATATAGAACGTAATGGATATAGAACCCTCTGGATTTTGACCCAGATGGTGACAGAACGTACCGTATTTAGAATAAAAGAGATATATTCTCTTGGTCAAAAAATGGTATCGTCATTTACATGCAGGCTTCAACAACTGTCTTTAAAACTGAATTGAAGAAATAAACGAAGAACATTTTATATTTATGGTATGAATGTTAATGAACAATGAAAACATTTGAGAACGGCTTTATAACTTGATTCAGTCTAGTTGTAAAGAATAAATTTTATATCTCACATCTTAGAGTCCATTTAGTTGATAGATGGTTGCCTAAACTATACAGGATACACTGTATACAGGCTAATCTAGGTCTAATCTTTAGCCCTGCAATTATGCATTCTCCTTGATTAAGCTGATAAACCTATATTTAGGTTTTAATGAAGATTGGTTTAGTTTTGATTAGTCCCCCTCCCTATATATGTACAGGGTGTCCCAAAAAAACTTGGGAATTCAGTGACGAATTCGATATCGTCGTTGCTATGAATTAGCGTTATAATACCTAATTTCAAAAGCCATAATAGAGTTTATTTTATGAAAAGGGTAAAAGACTGTAATGTGTCTATAATGTCTCCACAAGATGAACAGTGAAGACGGACAAGTTTACTCTGTTTTGTATACTGTAATTTTTTTGTTTTACTAAGTACAACCGTATGCAGTCAAAACATAAACAAACAAAATGTGGACATAGCAGACGAAACTCTTACAAATTACAGCTTTCTCAGTATGTACCACTATATTAAATCAAAGAATTATTTAAAAAGACGATATCGAATTCGTCACTGAATTCCCATGTTTTTTTGGGACACCATGTACATACTATATATATTATATATTTACTATGTTTTTAATTATCTAGTCTGGACTCTTCAACAGATTTAGATGTATTTCTCGGGTTGGTATATCCTCAACTGACCTACGGGTAACATTCCTATAGAATATTGGACCATAGGTTTTCCAACCTATTTATTAGCAGTACTAACTATGAATTGCATCTAAACTTGGTCATGCAGAGTTTGATGCGTTTTTCTTAGATGATATTTAAAGGTCCATTTAAAGTGGTTCAGGGGGTGTACACCCTTTAGGTCGGTTTCTTAAGCTTTGGTTTACATAGCGTGGTGTGTTGGAGTCGGGCGGGGTTTTATTATAAGGTTTACAAGGATAAATGAGGGAATGAGGGTAATTACACCAACATTATTCCTCAAATATACAAATTAAAGAAGGAAAAGAAGGAAAAGAAGGAAAAGAAGGAAAAGAAGGAAAAGAAGGAAAAGAAGGAAAAGAAGGAAAAGAAGGAAAAGAAGGAAAAGGAGGAAAAGAAGGAAAAGAAGGAAAGGAAGGAAAAGAAAAAAAAGAAGGAAAGGAAGGGACCAAAAATGACACTTTGTTTATGATGAATTTAGCTTGCAGCAATATTGCTAAATCTGAAAAAAACTGGCTTGACCGTATTCAGTTTTCCAAAAATAGATGTGTGATTTATATGTTGGGTCACATATAAAATCGTTTGTGGAAATATTTGTGACAATTTTAGCCTTTAAATGTCAGTTTTCACTCTATCATTTTGTTATTGAATAAAATGTAAAAAAATTGAAATACAAATGTTTAACGCTAAATTTTGTTATTTAGACCGGTTCTAAAACTCCCTGTTTACTAATAATTGGTTCAACCATGCTGACGTTTATTAGGTTTGTTTATAGGTTGAATTAAAATTATGATCAAAAAGAATATTATTCCAAGAAGAGGTGCATTGCTCCCTGAATTTTCTAGTTTGCTTCAAACGAATCTGTATCAAAGGTCGAATGTTGAAAGGCTCTTCCTTTAAGTTTACGACCAGGCTAGATATGCAAGTTCTCCACTCAACGCAGGGAGTCACGATAAAACATGAGTCAGGAGTCACTTTATAATTAAAAAATAAAAATATTCTGGAGTAAATATTTTTTAAGTTGACTGAAATATACAGAATTCAAAATTCATTCATAGTTTTAAATTTTTTTACTGAATTCTCATGTTTTTGTGACTCCCCCTGTATCTGCCTACGGTGCATAGACAGTATGTCTAGATGTGTATATATAACTACTGGCGTGTAGAATTTATTAATAAACTTTGATAAAATCTAGATTTAACGGGGCAACAAATAATTCCACAAGTTTTACTCCGACATTTATACCTGCACGGTTTAACCGGGGGGGTACATAACGGCAGGGCACCAGGAAAATTGATAATTTTGCTCCAATTTTCTTGTAGGAGGAGAGGAGGAGGGGGGGGGGTAATGTTTAATATATGTATATGCTGATATCATATACGTAGATGGATCATCTCTAAAAAGCTTGAAAATTGAGATCAGGAAATTCGTGTAAAAATAATAAATTTTATTAAAAAAAAACACTAAGGAAGGGTTTTTCACAAATTGTAAATAGAATTTATCTATGCTTTACCCGTTTAAAAGCCAGACAAAATCTGAATGAAATCTTTGAATTATGAACCCCATTTATTTTTCAGCTACATGGTTACCAACAGCACATATGTTTTCAGCTACATGGTTACCAACAGCATATATGTTTTCAGCTACATGGTTACCAACAGCACATATGTTATCAACTACATGGTTACCAACAGCACATATGTTATCAATTTTAGGGTTTGATGCATTTATATCGTTTAATTTGTTGGTATTCGGCACATTAATTTTACTCTAAAGTGGCCGATTCATTTGGTGTAATGTCCTGATTTTCTTTATATAATCTGTGTGTGTACCGTACAACTTGCTCTAGCTGCATAAAAGTCGGCCGGTACTTGAAATGAGTTTACAGGACGCTCCAAGTTACTTTTTCAAATAAGACAATAATATAAATGTAAACGCTACATTTATTCATCAATGTTCATTCTTATATATTTTCTTTTTTTAAGTAAATATTTGTAAATATTTAGTTAGCTAGAGCTACAACTTTTTCAAGGTATAATAAAGCAATATTAATAAATCTTTGTATAATGTTGTTTAAACAGTTCTAACAAGAAATAACAAGATACCTTGTCCCACTACAGTGTTAACCAGGAAATTCAAGAAATAGGAAGACGACTTTACGGCAATACTCAAAGTTTTGATGTGGTTACAAAGAAAATATTTTGACTAGACTCCTATTAAATCACTTATTTTGTGAAATGGGTCTGTTCACACTTCAAAATTGTTGTGTCCCATGGGCATGTGTATTTAAGGTCATAACTGGAGTCTACAAGTCGTCTTCCTTTTCCAGAGTATTCTAGTTATCACTGTATAATCTCTCGTAATAGGAAACTTCAATTTACGGTATTCACAATGTACCCTTTAAACCTATATGTTAGTAAATATGAGGAAGATACCGTCGTTCATCTGTCTGAAAATTCTTCTAATTCCAAAACGTTTTTTTCCAGCAGTATAAATCCAGGCTTAAGTCACTTTTTTAGAGAACAACACCATTTTAGTCTAAATGAAGATAAAATTAGTTCGGTTGCGTATGGAACAAGCAAATCACGTGATATTACGTCTACACTCCCTTTAAAGGGAGTGCGCTATAGCGCATGATATTATTGAAGAATTAAAGGGTGCATCATCATAATTAAATTAGTCTCCCACAAGGAAGAGAATAGAAAGAAAAAGGTCCCAAAAATGTAATGCGTTCATTATAACCTGTAAAAACTAAAAGGTTCAAATATATATAATAATAATATATATAAAATAAAACAAGACATTCGTATATATATATATATTGCGTATATATATATATATATTGCGTATAGCCGGCCAAAAGGCTGAACCGATTGTACTGAAGTTTTTTTGGACACTCATTGGTGGCCGGGGGGTGTTATAGGCTAAACAAATTAAAATTTGATTTTTCTTTTTTTTCCACGGGCAACGCCGGGCCCTTCAGCTAGTAAATTATATGAAGAACTAGTTTCCTATAAACAAATTAACCTTAATGCAAAATGTTTCTAGTCTAAATATCCGCATCAATAAAAAGGGGTAAAGTAAAAACTGGATTTAATTTAAATCTTTCCCCATCGACTCTTAAACATTCATTGGAAACTTCGAGATGGTATTAATGAATAGGATGAATAGCAACGATTTACAAGTGCACATGAGAAGTGATTTAACTATCAGACCGAGTTCAACTACTATTGTTGTTCATTTGACCACCGGTTTTTTAATTCGCAAACTCTCTCTTTAAGAGTTTAAGAAATGTAATAAGATTCTAATGAAATTCCGAAATTATTGCGTCAAATCTTATTAATTGTTTCTCAGGGTTCCCTGTTATCCTAATAATGAGAAATAGAAAATAATCAATGCATTATTGGTTTAGCTGACAAGTTGCGAAGTTTAATTCAAGGAATAAAATGGCCGAAAGAGAAAGAGTGAGATCAAGAGATTAAAACCGTGGTATTTTCAAGTGGGAAAGAATTTTTATTAGAAATTTAATTAAAAAGAAATGACAATGACGAGACAAAACATATTTTGCAAGAGCAAAAAATGAGAGTAGATACACAAAAACTAGGGATTTTGAGAGTAGAACACAAAAAATAGGGATTTTGAGAGTAGAACACAAAAAATAGGGATTTTGAGAGTAGAACACAAAAAATAGAGATTTTGAGAGTAGAACACAAAAAATAGGGATTTTGAGAGTAGAACACAAAAAAAATACTTTTTTACATGTTTATTGAAACTATAAATAAAATGTAAATAAGTTAAATACAGATTGTGGTGGTGCCGTCCAATTAGAATTTATGTACACAAAGGAATTGCTGTACCCTGTACCGTACATGTACAGCTGACAAGCTTGAGATTGGTATTTTATTAGTGTTTGGTGCAGTACATTTATAACTCAGCATTTACAATTTCATTGGGAAATGAGAATATAGATGATAAATACTATAATATTCTTGCAAATATGTTTCTTTAAATTTTAAACTAGACTAGAGTAATCAATTTAAATGAAAACTGAAAATATGAAAAACAAAATGTGAAAAATACAAACTTTTGTTTTTAAAAAAACATTTTTGAGTAGTTGTTTTAATCCATTAAAATATTTACTGTTTTTTGTTGAATAATCACGTTTAGGCTGCAATCAAGTATTGAGATGCGTTTTTCTTCATAAATAAGCTTCCTTGTATCACTCATTCATTCATTCATAACTGGTAGATTTTTTCATTGGTCGGGGGATGATTAGAATTACACTTATCCCTTTACACAGAAAATAACGATTCATCCATTCAGGATGGATGAATTAAAAGTCCTTATCCCATCCAGACAGTTCATCTGAAGGAATATTTTCATCCCTGGGATATTTATCGAAGTTGGATGAATCTGAGGCTGAAGCGACGGCTGGTAGGATGGGAGGAGTCAGAGTTTTAGCATTTAATCCGTCCCAGTCAAATCCCTGAAAACATATGCAAAATATTAGTTAACAGTAATATTTGTATCATGAAACCATGTATGGACTGAACAACACTAATATCTATACAGTGTACACTAAAATCTGTACCTAAAACCATTAGTACACTGAACACTTATATCTTTATATTGCACAGTAATAAATTCATGTACATGTACATGCAGTTATGTATATGTACACAGTACAGTAATATTTGTACCCTGTACACTTATATATGTAGTATGTAACAGTAAAGAAATATATGTATACAGTACAGTAATATTTGTACCCTGTAATCTGTATACTTATATTTTTACACTGTACAGTAATATATGTACATTGTACAGTAATATATGTACACTGCACACTAATATCTTTACACTATACACTAATTTCTTTACACTGTACACTAATATCTGTACACTGTACACTAATATCTGTACACTGTGCACTTAAATCTTTACACTGTACACTAATATCTTTACACTGTACACTAATTTCTTTACACTGTACACTAATATCTGTACACTGTACACTAATATCTTTACACTGTACACCAATATCTTTACACTGTACTCTAATATCTTTACACTGTACACTAATATCTTTACACTGTACACTAATATCTTCACACTGTACACTAATATCTTTCACTGTACACTGTACACTAATATCTGGACACTGTACACTAATATCTGTACACTTTACACTAATATCTGTACACTGTACACTAATATCTGTACACTGTACACTAATATCTTTACACTGTACACTAACATCTTTACACTATACACTAATATCTTTACAATGTACACTAATTTCTTCACACTGTACACTAATATCTGTACACTGTACACTAATATCTGTACACTGTACATTTATATCTTTACACCGTACACTAATATCTTTACACTGTGCACTAATATCTTTACACTGTACACTTATATATTTACACTGTACACTGTACACTAATATCTGTACACTGTACACTAATATCCTTACACTGTGCACTAATATCTTTATACTGTACACTAATATCTTTACACTGTACACTGTACACTAATAACTTTACACTGTACACTTAAATCTTTACACTGTACACTGTAAACTAATATCTGTACACTGTACACTAATATATTTACACTGTGCACTAATATCTTTACACTGTGCACAAATATCTTTACACTGTACACTAATATCTTTGCACTGTACACTGTACACTACTATATTTACACTGTACACTAAAATCTGTACACTGTACACTAATATCTGTACACTGTACACTAATATTTTTACAATGTACACTAATATCTTTACACTGTACACTAATATCTTTACACTGTACACTGTACACTAATATTTTTACAATGTACACTAATATCTTTACACTGTACACTTATATCTGTACACTGTACACTAATATCTTTAAACTGTACACTAATATCTTTACACTGTACACTAATATCTTTACACTGTACACTAATATCTTTACCTGTACACTGTACATTAATATTTTTACACTGTACACTAATATCTGTACACTGTACACTAATATCTGTACACTGTACACTAATATCTGTACACTGTACACTAATATCTGTACACTGTACACTAATATCTGTACCTGAAACCATCGATGTTTCTTGATATCCTGCACCCCGTCCTTCTGGTATCCGATCCTCTCCACAGGGTTCTCCTTGCAGAACCTCTTCATTAACGTCACGGCAACCCTGGACAAGGAGAAGAATGTGAATGAATCATTCTATTATCAGTTTGTATTTGTATTAGACAACAATTTCATGACCATTACATTTCCATAAACTCTTTTCGTCAATAGCACTGTAAAAATAACTAAAGTTTTATTTGCCTGGGACAGATTTTCAGATAGAACAGATAAATTTAGGAAAACTGAAGCTGAAAAAATCAAAAGAAAGCATTAAAGAAATGAAAATACGAAAAGCTCTAGAAACTACAATAAAAAGAATAAAAACAGAAAAGGCTGGTGAATGAATATGAAAGGATAGGGGGGGGGGGAAATAAAAGGTACAAGGGAGTGGAGATTGGGAGAAGGAAGGAAGCAAGATTTATCATGAAATCTTGATTTATTACAGGTCTCGTTGAAGGCCATTTGTAAAACACAAATTTGGATTTAGAGATTATTTAGATTTAACAAAAGATGTAACAGTAGCTTGGATTAATATGGGCATGAGGTTAAAGTATTGCTGACATTCAGACAGTAGTATTTTAACAGACAACCACTTACACACACACTCACATAATCACACAGAAATTCTACACTAGCAAGTATCTTACATTAAAAGGTATTTAGAAACTTGCATGTGTGAATTATACTGGGGACCTTGAAAAATACCTTGATACCCTGAGAAGTACCTAGGCGCCTTTCAATGTATAGTTACCTGCTGATATGACGAGGTACATCTATCTGATCAATTCCCTTGAGAATAATGTTGTAAACCTTCATAGGATCTGAGGCAGTGAAGGGAGGTCTAAAAATAAATCTTTTAGAATTTTAGAATTTCCTATTTCTGTATTTCAAATAGATTTTTGTTGCTGAATTGTTAAGTTGTTAAATTGTTGAAACTAACCACCGTTGGCAATATACCTTGTGTGGTTTACATAAATTCATTCATTTCAAATTATGTCTATTCAAATATTTGTTGCATGTGTTCTAGAGCTTTACAGTTTAATACATTTTTGTGAAGCACATCCTCTATCAAATTTTATTTTATTAAAATGAAAATATTTCCTTCCTTCAATGTAAAACCTCTAATTTGATGAGACAAATTCCAACCACATGCTTCAATTCAACTTGGAATTCTAATGAGATACTAAAACCTAATTTGAGGATAGAAGAAAGAATAAAAACATGTTTCCCACCAAGATTAAAAATAACTTAATTAATTATTTGGCATGTCCCGTTTCGTACGGCAAATATTCTCAATATCAAGGATTTAATGCATTACATTCTTGCTCAATAAAGTTTTTAACAGAAATCTAGTGAAATTATACAATTAACGAATATATCAAGGAAAGTTTCAAAAAGTTATTTCGTTGTCATGAAAATTGAATTCTATATTTTTTTTATCCAGAATCGTTTTTATCCTCCTTTATAATAAGTTGTCTTGTCGAATTACAAAATTATTGAAAAAAAAAGACAGTTAAGAACATGAAAGAACATGCATAGATTATCCTAAAGAGTTCAAAATTTAAAATCAACAAAATATTGTTAATATGAAGAAATACAATTTTACTTACGTTCCCGCGAGAAGTTCGTACATAAGGATACCCAGGGACCAGAAATCCACGGCCCTGTCATGCCCCTTGTTCAATATTATCTCAGGGGCAACATACTCAGGGGTTCCACAGAAGGTCCAGGTTTTCCTCCCAGAATCTATTCGCTTGGAGAATCCAAAATCCACCATCTTGATGTACCCCTCCTTGTCTGCAAAAAAATTATATTTAAAATAAAACATAAAACTATTTTAACATAACCTTTTATTTAACCCTTAGTTTATTTATTGGGATTCCATCCCAAGCAAAACAATCGATAAAGAAATAATATTCATATTTTTCAAAAAAAACATCTTTATAAGAATGTACATTGCGCATCCATTTTTATTTTAAATGATCTATTCGAAACATTTTGGCAATAGCAACCTTGCTTTTAATTTACTTTCCAATGATCGGAGAAAACTATAATACGAAGAAAACAACTGCAACTATAATACGAAGAAAACAACTGCAACTATAATACGAAGAAAACAACTGCAACTATAATACGAAGAAAACAACTGCAACTATAATACAAAGAAAACAAATACAACTATAATACGAAGAAAACAACTGCAACTATAATACGAAGAAAACAACTGCAACTATAATACAAAGAAAACAACTGCAACTATGATACGAAGAAAACAACTGCAACTATAATACGAAGAAAACAACTGCAACTATGATACGAAGAAAACAACTGCAACTATAATACGAAGAAAACAACTGCAACTATGATACAAAGAAAACAACTACAACTATAATACGAAGAAAACAACTGCAACTATGATACAAAGAAAACAACTACAACTATAATACGAAGAAAACAACTGCAACTATAATACAAAGAAAACAACTACAACTATAATACGAAGAAAGTTGGAAATTGAATTATAAAACTTGTGAAAGTAACACAGAACATTATACATTGAAAAATCTAAGTTGCTGCAAAAAAGGAACTATACACAAATCCGTATACTTTTGCATCCTGATAGTATAAAACTTTGATATTTCAAACAACATTAAATTCTGAAATATCAAATGTATACTCAATCAGGTATTTATTGACAGGGGTGAGGGGGGTAAAATTATAACTAAGTTTCTGACCGATATCCAAATTATTTCTAAAAATTCTCTCAGACTTTGATGACTTGTTATGCATTGGCTTAAGATTTATTTAGGGCAGTCTAATCATGCAACAAGTAAATAAACTAAACAGGAAAAAAACTAACGGCGGTAAGTAAGGACAAAAATGTGTTATTATAATATAATCAAAGTACAGACTTATTGAGTAATTTTAAACAGGCATAAACATGTATCAAAACTTACTGTAATAGCACAAAAAAGTTAAAAAAAAAACAATTTTATGTAAAATAAAAAAATGTTGTGTTGGAGTGAAAAAATTTTTTTTTTGACATGTCTTTTGGTTTGTTCGTGTCAAATAAACGTCAAAACAGCTGAATCCCAGTCCAAACTTTTTGTAGTAACTCACATGACCCCAAGGAAGGTTTACGGTTGGTCAGAATTAATACATTTTAACTTAAAAAAATTTCTATAAAAAAATTTGAAAACCCGATTCTCTGGTTTGAGATCTCTATAAATGATAGTTTCCCTAGCAGAAGGTTCTCTGGTTTGAGATCTCTATAAATGATAGTTTACCTAGCAGAAGGTTCTCTGGTTTGAGATCTCTATAAATGATACCACGAGAATGAAGATAATCGAATGCACTGACAACACATCCAATATAGAACCTAGTAGTGCTGTCATCAAACCATCCTGAATATAACATTCATTTACCAAATTCTTTACATATTTACATTAAATCAATTTATTGCTCAAATGTAGGGTTAAACTTTTTTTTACTATTGTTTTGCCATGAACCTCCAAATAATTTAAAGGTGACGTTTTTTCTAAACATGTTGGCGGTAATTTCCTAGGGAGCGATTTTTTGACCCAGAAATTGTCTTAACCTAACCTAACCCTAAAATAATAAAAAATAAATAAAAATAATTTTGCTGAAATCATGTAAAAGACTTATAAGAGGGGGAGGGGGGTCTAAAAATCGTTCTCTAGGACAGACCCCATGTTGGCCATTTTTTTTCTTGACTTTAAAAAATGAATCCCTTTGTTATGTACAGTCCAGTACACAGTGTAACCGATTAAATATAATTTCCTTCTACCAAAACATTCTAGCTTCTGTGCTTAGTTAGTTTTGCATTGTCAACATTTTATGCAAACATGACATGAAAACTGTTATTCAGTTAATTTTAAATGAGCTGTATTAAACTTAACAGGGTAGCGACTAATAAAAACTCAATTCCACAAAAATACTTTTTTATTCAGTTCGTTGTAGAATTTTAATATTGTTTCATACTTTAGAAATAAAAAAATGTTATGTCCTAAACCTAATTCAGTATAAATTTATAGATACATTTTTTTTGTTTTTTTTCTGTAAAAAGTGTATCATCAATAAAGCCAATTTAACTATGAAGTCAAATCCTTTAATGACAACCCTTTACACTGTACACTACTAAACACATCAGTTCTATACACAAGATACTGTTAATCTTGCTAGCCAGCTTGCTAGTCACTAGAGTGCACTATTAAACACAAAGTTCTGCTGTACATAAGATAATGTTAATCTTGCTAGCAATCTTGCTAGTCACTAGTGTTCACTACCAAATACATATTTCATAAGATACTTTTAAACTTGCTAGTAAGTTTGTTAGTCACTAGTGTACACTACTAAATACATCAGTTCTGTACATGAGATACTGTCAAACTTGCTAGTAATCTTGGTAGTCACTAGTGTACACTTCTAAATACATCAGTTCTGTACATGAGATACTGTCAAACTTGCTAGTAATCTTTGTAGTCACTAGTGTACACTATATACTAAACGCAAAGTTCTGTACATATTATACTGTTAAACTTGCTAGCCAGCTTTCTACACTAAATTGCACTACTAAACACAAAGTTTTGTACACCAGATATTGTTAATCTTGCTAGAAGCTTTGTAGTCACTAGTGTACACTATATACTAAACGCAAAGTTCTGTACATATTATACTGTTAAACTTGCCAGCCAGCTTGCTAGTCACTAAATTGCACTGCTAAACACAAAGTTTTGTACATTTGATATTGTTAATCTTGCTAGTAAGCTTACTAGTCACTAGTATACACTACTAAATACATATGTCTGTACATAAGATACTGTTAAACTTGCTAGTAAGCTTCTTAGTCACTAACGTATACTACTAAATACATATTTCTGTACATTGGATACTGTTAAACTTGATTGTCACTAGTCACTACTAAATACATATTTCTGTACATAAGATACTGTTAAACTTGCTAGCAAGCTTGCTAGTCTCTAGCATATTCTAAATTAGCTGATATCAGCTGAAGCATGATTTGAATGATATGAAAATTGTCTGGTTAAGGGTGTAGGCAGGTATTACGCATGTGATATTCATTTCAATCAGTCCTTATTTTTCAAATCTCATCTACATATAATCTTCTACCTTGCAGAATCATACCACTGCTCCTTATATATGCAGTTGATTCTTTTATCTGATCAATCAGATCAATCGGATCAAATATATCAACACATCAATAAGATCAAGAATACCCAGATCAATCACACCATTATCTATCCTTTCTTTCCTTTCCATTCCGTCTATACTGTCTATACTGTCTATCCTGTTTATCCTGTCTATCCTGTCTATCCTGTCTATCCTGTCCATTCTGTCTATCCTGTCTATTCTGTTTATCCTGCCTTTCCTGTTTATCATGTCTATCCTGTCTATCCTGTCTATACTGTCTATCCTGTCTATCCTGTTTATCCTGTTTATCTTGTTTATCCTGTCTATCCTGTCAATTCTTTTTATTCTGTCAATTTTATCCCTTTATACTTTTATTGAGTAAAATGGGTCTGTTTACTCTGCACAATTGCAGTGCCTCATGTTTATTGCACTAATGAAAGGCATAACTTGAGTTTAAATTCGACTTTCTATACCAAAGTTTTCTGGTTATCACTGTATATATTGTGTGATTGTATAATTCTTCATCCCTTCTTTTCTTTCATAAAATGAAATCCTACGTAAACACATGTTTCAGTATCTTCAGTTTCTTTACCTCAACGTATAAAAAATGTACCTAAATGTAGAAAAATGTACCTCAATGTATAAAAATGTACCTCAACGTATAAAAAATGTACCTCAATGTATAAAAGTGTACCTCAATGATAAAAATGTACCTCAATGTATAAAAATGTACCTCAATGTATACAAATGTACCTCATTGTATAAAATAGTACCTCAATGTATAAAAATGTACCTCAATGTATAAAAATGAACCTCAATGTATACAAATGTACCTCAATGTATACAAATGTACCTCAATGTATAAAAATGTATCTCAATGTGTAAAAATGTACTTCAATGTATAAAAATGTATCTCAATGTATAAAAATGTACCTCAATGTAATAAAAATGTACCTCTTTGTATAAAAATGTACCTCTATGAATTAAAATGTACCTCAATTTATAAAAATGTACCTCAATGTAGAAAAATGTACCTCAATGTATAAAAATATACCTCTATCTCTGAGAATAGTCCAGAGCTCTCCTCCAAGACTGGCTTCCATCAGCATATATATATACTTCTTGTCTTTAAACGTTTTGAATAACCTAAAAATGAAAACAAAATTAAATTCTGTTTTCCCCCCAATTTCATAAAGAATGTATGTTAAACGTTCTTTTATGATTTATAAAAGTGTTTTTATGTAAACTTCATGTTTTACATTTAGTTGTGAGTTGTAATAAACCGTTTTTGCCAGGAATAAACATTGATCATTTTTCCGAATAAAATGGGTATCATAATTTCTAGATAATTATTGTTAATCGTGATATTTAAAATATGAAAAGAAAAGAATTTGAATAATTCAAGTAATCACGAAAACAGGATCAAGTAAACTTTAGGTAGAAAACTAAGAACAATCCAGAATTATAAAAATGTAGGACATTTTCTTGCTCGTCTACGCAACAGACATATCCACGATTCGTAATTACTAGAAAAGTTACGAAATTCTTCCCTAAACAACCCGATTATCTGTTTTATAAAAGCTGATGAGATAACGGTTGTGAAACATTACGATTGACATCTTAAAAACTTTGAACACCCCTTTTTCTATATTTTACCCTTTCTCGTAAATCTCCTATTTCTTCTGAAAGTATACAGGGTTAACTAGAGACGTAAACAAACACAAGTTGATATCAGCAAACACAGTTAACAAACACTGGGTAAACACATACTAGACACATACAAACATTTTTAGTGCCTAGTCAACAACCGGGCATAATATAAATACATTTTACAGGAAATATAAAGAAAGGTTAAAAGCGTATTTGTATCTACGAGTTTTAAGATTAAATATCTTCATGTCATGATTCTTGCACGTACTGGATTTTGAGGAGATTTTCAAATTACTAAATTTTTGTTCAAATAGTTTTTTAACACGCACTGAATAGATGCCGTGACATATACCAGAACTGGTTTGTTCCCTGCATTTTACTTTTTCAAAAGAATCATTTACTCGCCTCAAATTTTACTATTTCAATCCCTATATCTTTGCAATCTGATGGTGTAAACCTTCGATATATTTTTAAAAGGAATTGAGTTTTTGCCACAAACTTATATTTTTTAATCCTTATATCGATATTCTAGACCTTTGATATTTCAAACTATAAATTCTGTTAGATGAAATAGTGCAAATTTGAAATAGCAAAGGTCTTCACTGTCAGGTTGCAAAGACATATGGTTTAGAAAATTTGATTTTGTGGCAAAAACTCAATTCCTTTGCAGAATTCATAGTGAAATATGAAAGATCTTCAACGTCAGGTTGCAAAGATATTCAGATTAGAAAATGATGAGGAGAGTTTTCAGTTATATTGTAATTCCATGGGTTTGATGTGAATAATAAAGAGCAAAGAGCAATCAAGTTGTCTCTAATAGACAGATAACGAGGCCGTTTCCAGCTTGTTTACACATCAGACAAGGTGGAGTGTTTGTCTAATTCTAAATAAATCTATCTTTTACTTTAATAGTTGGTTTAACATTGTCTTGGTGTCAGGAGGCTCATCCGCCCTACTTTTAATAGTCGAGTGTAGGCGGGGNGGGGGGGGGGGGGGGGGGAGATTCTTGTTTTCTACCTTATCCAACAGTTGCCAAATTCTAATTCATGGTTCAGAACTTCAGATATTGTAATGTGGCAAAAACTGTGCAAATTATTCTGTGGTCAAAATCTGTAATTGCACTTGCTAATATTTTGCAAAACCGTAGATTTTTGAATTATCAATTAATCATCATATAAAGGGCGAATTTAATCAAAATTTAGCTTCAATTGGGAATTCCAGAAAATAAGACACTACCACTTTTATTTCTTGTATTAATCATAACCAACGATTTAGAATAAATGAAATTATATTTCTGATACTTTTTTAATGAAAATAAAACTAGAAATTAAATTAGTAGGTTTGCTCTCCTCTCTTCCTAAAAAAAGTTGCAATTCACCGACCTGCAGTACCAAGAAAATGCACTATTAATCGCGCATGACCTCACCGCATTAATGTACCCCCAAACAACTGTATATAACCCGGGGACCAACCCCGCACCCCCTCCCCCGGGAACGTGATGGTGTGTGCCAACATAATGCAAATGGCTTGAATTCCAAGCACGCGTGTACGCAATACGCATTGTTCAATGCATTGTGTGACATGATTAAAACTGCATTTTCTGCGTAGTATCAAGATCAAACATCTGAATATGGGAGCAAAAAAATGCATTTATCTGACAGTTCATTGCGTCATTTAACTTATTATACAGATATTAATCTGTCTTATAATCTACAGTGGTAGGCGATTATATCAATACAATGAAAATGACTTTCGATATCAATTTTGATTTATTCCAAGCTATCAAACAGCATTGATTATACACACAAACAGAGAAGCTGTCAATCAAAAAAATTCTCTTTGATTACTTATAAATAAATTCGAAAATATTGTTAACAATAAAAACTACTCTTTCAAGAACTACAACGTTTCATTCTGAGGAGGACAAATCCTTTTTTTAGTTTTTTTTTTTAATCATTTATAATCAAGTGGACAGGGTTAGATAGAGAATGTACACTGGACCTGGATTCAGTCGCAATCGTTAATCTTACATTTTTTTAAATTCAAGATTTAAAGTAAATTAGTTTATTCATTAATCACTTCTTCCTTCCAGTGCATTCTGCACCTTACAACCCTACTCCCTAGTTTTTATATCCTGTAAAAAGTTGGAACCGTTTTTACGATCTACAACTTTATAAGACACATCTGTTAACATATTTATGGCCATAGATATGAAGAGATAGTTAGAAAGATATAAATAGAAAGATAGATAAATAGAAAGAAAGATAGATAGTTAGATGGATAGATAGATAGATGGATAGATCGAAAATTCGATGAATAACACTCCCTATTGAATAGACCAATGAATATGTGCTTCCATTTTAAGCTTAAATTGTGTCTCAACCTTAATATTCACATCAAATTCTTTCAAAGGTCTCAGCTAAAGAATTTGACAAAGAAGCAGACATAGTAACATCTAGATACAGATTTTAACATCAAGATACAGACTGAGACATCAAGATACAGACTGTAACATCAAGATACAGACTGAAACATCAAGATACAGACTGTAACATCAAGATACATACTGTAAAATCAAGATATAGACTGTAAAATCAAGATACAGACTGTAAAATCAAGATACAGACTGTAACATCAAGATACAGATTTTATCATCAAGATACAGGTTGTAACATCAAGATACAGACTGTAACATCAAGATACAGACTGTAACATCAAGATACAGACTGTAACATCAAGATACAGACTGTAACATCAAGACAAAGACTGTAACATGAAGATACAGACTGTGACATCAATATACAGACTGTAACATCAAGATACAGACTGTAACATCAAGATACAGACTGTGACATCAATAACCAGGCTGTAACATCAATATACAGACTGTAACATCAATATACAGACGGTAACATTAATATACAGACTGTAACATCAAGATACATACTGTAACATCAATAACCAGGCTGTAACATCAAGATATAGACTGTAACATCAATATGCAAGCTGTAATTTAGAGACATAGACTGTAACATCAGAATACAATTTGAAACATAAAGATACAGACTGTAACATCAAAGAACAAAAGGTAACATCAATATAAAAACTTTAATATTAAAATAAAGAGACAATCGAATGGTTTATAGAAATGGATGTTACTTATATAGAAACAGGAGGTCACATATACAGAAACAGGAGGTTACAACTATATATAGAAACAGGAGATTAAATATATAGAAACAGGAGGTTAAATATATAGAAACAGGAGGTTACATATATAGAAACAGGAGGTTACATTTAAAGAATCTGGAGGTTAAAGTTACCTTGTAATAAAATGATGCCTGCAAGCCAATAGAATATTCTTCTCTGAGTAAACATGTTCCTGTTGCTGGGTTTCTACAATATGCTGCTTCTTCAAGCATTTCAAGGCATACGCCAGAGTAGGCCTGTTCCGACACTGAACAGAAACAAAACTACTGTAAACCCCATAAAACTGTGGAATAGGAAAAGTCATGATTTGAAATAGTCTAATTAACATAAAACACAGAAAATGTACAATATGCTTTGACCCGTTTTACTTGAAAAGTTGATTTTTAAGCTCTTGATAAAACAATTAGCTTAAAGGGACAGTAAAGGAAAAATGAAAGGGGGTATAGGCTGAAAGCTAATCACTTTAGCTCTTGATCGCGACCCCTGAAAGTTTTATCTGATGTTCCTGTCTCGAGAAACTGATATAAAACTGTGTTAAAATTATACGAAAATTCATATATGTAAAATTTAGAAAATCTGAAACTTAAATCACGTGACCAGAACTATAACCTATGGCAGAGCAGTATACTGGTCAGGTGTCTCCGCCTGTATCACGTGACCACTTTACTGCACTGCCTTTGGTGGAATTTCTGGTCAAGTAATACGGACGTAAAAATAAATTATGAATAAAATCTGTTGAAAATAGAAACAACAAATATAAAAGTAAACCTAAATTACAATTAGCTTTCTCTGGGATATCATCGTTTTCAGATTGGTTGCTTATTTGCTGAATATGATCTGTTTAAACCTACTACTTTTATAATAAATTGTATATATTTTAATTTTCGTATAGATTTGACACAGTTTTATATCAATTTCTCGAGACAGGAACATCAGATATGACTTTCATGGGTCGCGATCAAGAGCTAAAGTGATTAGCTTTCAGCCTATACCTCCTTTCATTTTTCCTTTACTGTCACTTTAAGAACAATATCAAATACTCATGAGATTGCTATATTAAAATATGTATTTCCAAGAACTATTAGTTTTCTGGACAACATACGATATACAATAATTCAAATTGTACAGACAGTAGTTTTCTTAGAGAAGTGAACAATTAAAATAAAAGAATTTTACACCAAACCTGACACGGAACGGTGTCTAGATTAAATTCATCTTTAGTTTGATATTACAGAAATAAAATGCAGAATGCATTTAAAAAAAGCTATTTCACTTTTAATAAAAACGTGAGTGAGCCTTAATTTCCTTTCTGATTGAGAGTTCCCACTGATTTAAGATGTTATTCAGTTAAATATATGTATTTCGATTATTTAGAGTTATTGGTTAGGTTGGAATTGGTTCAAGAATTGGAATCAATGATTAACTACGGAAGCATTTAAACTTTATCTTAATTATGAATTTTTTGGTTTCTACTGAATAGAATTATTAGAATTATGTTTTAAAGGGTCAATAAAGTTTTGTCGTCAATCCCTTGGAAGGAAAGCTGTTGAAACGAAATATAGTAATCTCATCTTGACATAAACACGTTTTTAGTTGTGAGCAACGCCAAGAAACATGTTCTAGTGATTTAGTCGCAGAGCATTCAAACCCGGTGTCATGTTATAAAGTGTTCGGACGTGAGATAATGTCCGGGTGCTGTAAACATCAAAGTTGAAAATTTCTAAATAGATTAAATAGATTTATTTACATTTTTACGAGTAATTAATACATAAATTTGCATTTGCAAGGATTAGAAGAAGGTAATCTATTCATGTTTTTTTAATTCTTTAAAAACAAGACGACATTAAAGACAAAAAATCGTTTTTACATGTTGTTACTACATTAAAGTGTCCCGCTACCCGGGCAAATCACACGCCTGAACACGTTTTAACACCTCACCTCACCTAAATCCACATATATTATTTAAATAAGATCCAACCCATGCTGCCGAGGAGTATTAAAAACACGAAAGAAATTGTGGAAAAAATAAAAATAATGTGTACAGTATCCAATAAGAAAGCTAAATGTAAAAATTTAAGTTTTTTTTCTGAAAATTTTAAAGATTGGACTGATTATGAGAGCTGGGTTGGAGGATGGGGAGAAGGGAGAGAAGGGGGCTTAAATCTTGATTTTCTTGATTATCACCTTGACTAGTTCAACTCTACCAAACCCGCCCACTCCTAGGGTAGCAATAACCTAAAATAGGGATAAATATTATCATCAATAGAATTATTTAAAACATAGTCTATTTTATCTAAGCAAACATATTTCTGCATTTCTAGATCACTGACGAGTATTACAAATTTATTTCTAAAATCCTAATATTTAGCCAAACCAAATTTAAAGCATTTGAACCGCGGCTTAAATTTGAGACGCCGCTCAAATATGGTTGGTTGGTATGTATTCAATGTTACAAGATTAAAGCCTACGTCTAATTGAAACCGGTTTTTGGCGGATTTGAGACGCGGCTAAAATTCATTAAATTCGGACTCAAGTTTTTTAAATTATAAGAAAAAAGTTAACCCATCGATAATATATATATAAATATATGTCTGTATATTTGTATATATGTTATGTATATTGGCTTGAAAATTATTTGAGGGAACCCATGTATACATAAGTTTGTTTGTTTTTAAATTCGATTTCTTACAATATTCCACGGGCAACGCAGGTCACTTCAGCTGGTTTTCTAAAGTTTATCAAATATAAATTTCTATTTGTGCAACAGCATTTTGGAATAAGTCTCAAAACTTTAATTCTTAGAAAGGACTACAGTGATAACCAGAAAACTTTGAAATAGGAAGACGACTTTAAACTCAAGAGACAACTTTTAATAGCCAATGAGCTTGAGACACAGCAATTGTGCAGTGTAAACTGAACCATTTCTCTACATTAGTTACTTAATAAGTAAAACTATTGCTTTGTAACTATTTCAGAGTTTTCTGGTTATTACTGTAAGTTATTGCAAATCACTTCTCGCTGAGTTGAATTACTATAATTTGTCTCCTATAGTAAGGCTAGGTATTTGGAACACTTTGATCGCAATTTAATTGATTTGTTCAAGATGGAAGGAGAATTACTAATCAAGTCCGCCCTTAGCTATTTAATAATTAAAGCATCTGTTTAAATATTATTTCTATAATTATTATTGACAGGCTAATTGGTTGATCCCGGTATATATATACAGTACACACAGTAACATAACTAATAATTGAGAATAATTGAGATCAATTTTAAAACTACCAATAAAAATATGCAAATAATAATAATCTTCTCAATGATTATAAATCAATCAAGAGAGGGGGTAATATCGAAAACATATTTTTATATTGGATTTTTTCGAAAAATGAATCGCTAAAAGGTTTCAGAAACATCTAATCTTGATCAATCTGTGATCTACACATATTAGGATTGGCTTAAAAAAAAAATAACAAAAAAAAATTAAGTGAAATTTTTGTAAGATAGCCTTAAACCCATTGTCCCATATATGTACCTTGTTCAGTGAGAGTGAATATTGTACAATATACAGTATGTATGTACAACATGGAGCAACTTAACTCTTTAAGTACTAATTTTTCACAAGAGATATAAATATTAAATATTTTATAACTACTTTACTGAGACGTTACGTACATATACCTCGAACCCCCCTTGGTAAAGTAAAATTCCATGTAAAGTTTTTGTAAATAATTATAATGACACTTTGCATCCCATTAAACCTTAGAATGATTTGAATATTTAAATATCATTGAGTTTAAGTATTCTGAAAAATTATTACCCAGGCAATAAAATGATTAGCATTTTTATACCTGCAAACACCAGAAACAAAATTAATGAATAGATGAATACTTTTATTTAAAATATGTACTGATAGTCATCCAAATTTTATTTTCTAGCTTGTTTATTGATATGTACTTATATTTCTTGTTATGTACAAAATATTAATATATTGACAATATTGATTTTGATGTACATGATATTGATTTTGATATACTTAATATTGATTTTGATATACATAATATTGATTTTGATGTACATAATATTGATTTTGATGTACATAATATTGATTTTGATGTACATAATATTGATTTTGATATACATGATATTGATTTTTATGTACATAATATTGATTTTAATGTAAATAAAATAGATTATCTATATAATTCATCTATATGTTGCCTGTAGCCGGCCAAACGGCGGAAATTTTTTAAGTATTTAAAAAATTTTTTTTTTTTTCACGGGCAATGCCTTCAGCTATAGTAGTACATAATATTGATTGTGATGTACATGACATTATTATAGGTACATACCTCTAAATCATCAAGTGTAACATCAATATATTCCTTGTTAGTCTGCTGTATATCTGTCTCATGCTTCTCATCCCGACCATTTGGAATATCCTAAAAACATTGAACCTCAGAATTTAACAGCTGACTTGTCCATTGAATTTAACTGCTGACTTGTCTATTGAATTTAACACAATTGACTTGTCCATTGAATTTAACACCTGACTTGTCTATTGAATTTAACACCAATGACTTGTCCATTGAATTTAACACCTGACTTGTCTATTGAATTTAACACCTGACTTGTCTATTGAATTTAACACCTATTGAATTTAACACCTGACTTGTCTATTGAATTTAACACCTTACTTGTCCATTGAATTTAACACCTGACTTGTCTATTGAATTTAACACCTTACTTGTCTATTGAATGTTTAGAAAGGAATTTACTCCGGTTTAAGCTCTATTTTGTTTTCCAAAAAAAATACAGACATCATTTATTGTTGGGAACGGTAAATATGAGTATGTATTATGTATTAAGTTTACGCTAATCTAATATTATGTAAATTTGACTTTCTATTTTGAGTTCACGCTAATCTAAGAATACACGATTATTTACCTTGTATGTTTTGTCCTTAAGCTCGTTAAGATCTCCAACGAGCTGGAAAAATGACCTGAAAAAGGATAATTTTCAACTTTTAGTCGATTCATTAAATCGAATAAAAAAGAAAAACGAAAGTTGTTAAAAGAGACAGTCGGCGTAATGTCGAATGCAAAATTTACAACGATACCCTTTAAATCTTTCTCTGAGTAACACTTTAAAGAATATATGGGTATTTGTTATCTTAAAATAAATTAAGCCTAGCAACTTCCTTCCATGGCCTCTGCTCCATAAATCTAAATTTTTGCCAGGAAAAGGTTTACGGAATAGCGTCGTACATTAGCTGTGTAACTCTTAATAAATAAGTTCCAATTGTAATTATTCGAACAGTCCCTTTAAATTTTATATTTTTAATTTAAAAAAGCTTACTCTCTGTCCAGTGTAAGGCATTCAAGTGAGTCTGAGACTGCCACAACATTTGCAGTTCGTAGGTCAGTTTTCAACAGGGCCTGCAGATAAATAGATAGATAGATTTATAGGTGGATAGACGAGTAGATAGATAGCTAGAATGGTAGATAGATAGACAGGTAGATAGTCAGAATGGTAGATAGATTAATGAAAAAGTTTAGTAAGAAATATGGATGGAAAGATGACCGATGAATAAATAAAAAAATGTTAAACATATATAAATATATAAATAGATAAATATGTTGATTGGACAGTATTCCACTTATATAAAGATAGGTTGGTTGAAAAAGTAGAAAAAAAGCAATGAAGGCGAGTAAAAATAAACATGAGCATCCCAAAAAAATTCCTGCTGGATAAAAATTATATCGGCATACATGAATATACAATAAATAAAACAGGATAAACCTAAAATAAAAACTTCTTTATATTAAACAAATCTTGATGTTTTCACTTTATAAAGCCCCTGTTAACTGTTGGAAGCCAAATTATCTAGACTGTATAAATCTTATATCTGCTCGCCAACGTGTTTTGGCAAAGGTTTAGTTCGTATTCCCAAAATATATAATTGAAATCATCCAGAGATATAAATTCAGATTTAGGCCAGATATTCACTAGATGCAGTTAATCTGAAATGTGGTCACTGGTCAGGAAAATGCATTTATTTTATGGTTTTTTGGGGGAAAAATGCATATTTAAACTAGAAGGATAAGCTAGTTAATAAACGAACTAAGGACTAACAAAGTAACAAAGTAACTAAGTAACTAAGTAACTAAGTAATTAAGTAATTAAGTAAATAAGTAACCAAGTAACTAAGTAATTAAGTAACTAAGTAACTAAGTAACTAAGTAACTAAGTAACTAAGTAACTAAGTAACTAAGTAATTAAGTAATTAAGTAAATAAGTAACTAAGTAATTAAGTAACTATGTAACTAAGTAACTAAGTAACTAAGCAACTAAGTAAATATGTAACTAAGTAACAAAGTAATTAAGTAATTAAGTAATTTAGTAACTAGGTAACTAAATAACTAAGTAACTAAGTAACAAAGGAACATAGTAACTAAATAACTATAAGAAACTAAGTAACTAAGTAACTAAGTAACTAAGGAAGTAAGGAACTCAGCAACAAATTAACTAAGTAACTATACGTAGCTATAGATAACAATGGAGCATAGAAACATAGTGACTCAGTAACAAAGGAACATAGTACCTAAGTAACCAAAAGTAACTAAGTAACTAAGGAACACTGTAACTAAGTAACTCGGTAACTAAAGAAAATAGTAACTAAGTAACTAAGGAACATTGTAACTAAGTAACTCGGAAACTAAAGAAAATAGTAAACTAAGGAACATAGTAACTAAGAACTAAGTAACTAAGTAACTAAGGTAACAAAGTAACTAACCAACGAACCAACTAACTAACCAACTAACCAACCAACCAACTAACCAACTAACCAACTAACTAGCTAACTAGCTAACTAGCTATCTAGCTAGCTAACTACCTAACTACCTTACTATTAACCTTTAAAACTTGCTGTTTGTCTACCTGTCTAAGTATAATACCTGTTCTCCAAAATAATCTCCTTTCTTTAAAGTTCTAATCTCCTCCTCTGAACCTCCTTCCCCTTTTTTGGTAACCTTCACACTCCCATCGCAGATTATATAGAATGTGTCTCCTAAAAACAATTAAATTAAGTAATAAGAAGATATAAAACTTCCTTAAAGCTGGGTTTAGTTTTAAATCAAAATGTCATTAATGTTTGTACAGTTACTTTATTTTGTATTTTTTCTTTCTATTTCTACCATTTCTGATATTTATTTTATAAATTATCTTGTCCGGTTTTAACCGAGTATACTTTCCCATAAAGCAGGGGAAAATATATTCCACTAAAAAACTCCGCAAAAAAAGAATTATTGTTCCATCTCCCCAAAAATAGTTAAAAAATAAGTTTTAAAATATATATTGCCCAGATTCAAGCATTTTTCTTAACTCAAAAAATATTTTTCCCTGAAAAAAGTGCAAATCCTCACCAATTGAAATTAAAAATTGCTTTCCTAGCTACCTAATATATCTTCCCTACCTTGCTAAATTCCGAAAATGTTAAGCGAAAATAATATTTTAAATTACACACATGTTTCAAGCATATTTAAAACTAGGTTGCATGACAGGAATAGATTTACAATTCACGGAAAAAGATGTTTACAGAAAACAAAAACATTGCAGTATCAGTAATATACAAAATATAAAAGTCACTTCCGACCTTTCATCAAATATCCTTCCGTTCCCCTGGGTTGAGGTTTCTCAATCCATATCATTTCAAGAAAACGATAAACTAAAACTACATTTTCTTAATTATTGCTGAATCTACCCAAACAGTTTAGTCCCACCTTGATTTTTTAAGACTTCAGGGAAAGGTAAAACTTTGACATTAAAGTTTTAAATAATCTTAACCAAAAAAATCATCTTTTTTCCCAATTCAGCGACAAAGAAACTTCGCGCAAACATTCCTAATATACTTGGGTAAAGTATTTTGTAAAAAAAGGGGTAATGATTTTTTTACCTGATGTTCCCTCTCGAACAATATAATCTCCCTTCTTGTAGACCTCGAGCTCCAACACGTCGGAGACCTTGGAGAGGAGGGTGGAGGGGAGGGTGGACAGCAGGGGAACTATCTTCAAGAAGTTCACCTGAACAATATTTACGTTTATATTATTGTAAAAATTAAATTTTTCTTTTGCAATTTTTATTTTCCAAAGTTCCTTCAATTCAGTAGTTAATCAAGAAAAAGTCTAATTAAAGTTTCCAAAAAAGGTTGGATTGAATATGAATCGACCTGTTATACCCTACCTTACATGAATATCTTAATGTGACAATTAAAATTTAGTTTTGTTACTTCTCTTTAAACTGGAAAACTAGAGTTGTACAAAACAATAAACTAATTGCCAGGTGTCCAACTAAACATTATATTTGAGTAAAAAAAGAGATTTAGTCTTTTTAAAAAGATTAATTAAGTAATCTTTTGGTAAACTGTAAACACTGTAAACAAACTAATACAGTGAATGCAATTACAAATTCTTAGAATTTTGTCGGAACATTGTAAACAGTATGAACCTTGCCTGCAGAAAGGCGTAAACCTTACAATCGCAAACATGACAAAAAGAGTGAACATTTTTAAAATCTAAATATTTGAAAATATTTTAAAGTTTACAAATATGTCGGTAGACGTGTTAATACTTATTTCGCCAAACTTGTGGTTCTGTTTTCTAGTGCAAAATGGAGAAACAAAATAGCAGGAATTATTTAAATAGTTTAGGAATCTAGGTTTATTAATAACGTTTAACAACTATTTTCAGAATCTCCCAGCAATATGAACTAAAAAGAGATTTATTGAAATGGATTCAGTTTTCTCCAAAATGATCCTATCCAGTTGTAAACCTGTCAAACCCCGTATATTTCAACCTGTTTTTCTGTTTTCTTAAATCCTATCAAACCCCGTATATTTCAAACCTGTTTTTCTGTTTTCTTTAACTCTGTAAAACCTCGTATATTTCAACCTGTTTTCTGTTTTCTTTAATTCTGTCAAACCCTGTATATTTTTTAACCTGTTTTCTGTTTTTTTTAACTCTGTCAAACCCCGTATATTTCAACCTGATTTTCTGTTTTCTTTTATCCTGTCGAACCCCGTATATTTCAACCTGTTTTTCTGTTTTCTTTAATCCTGTGGACATCATTATTGTCTGGAAGACAGACCTCTCCAACGTCCAAAGTTTACCATCAGTTACAGCCTAAACAGAAAACAACTTATTTTTGACTTTTTTGAAGGGGGTTGATTTTAACTTAAATAATAGATTAATTCAATCCTTTTGGTTTTGGGTTTAAAGATATGATATGTTTGGCACATTATCTTCAATCCACATCCTAGGTCAACAACCCTTTACTTTGATTAGGTGTATTGATAATCTAGACGTATCACATAAAAACGTTTCTTTGGACTTCAAAAAATAAAAAAACTTGACCTTGACTTATAAATTAACATTGTAATACTAACTGCATGATAACTAATAAACTGGTCTCTATTTAAAACCGAACTTGCATCATAAACTGACCTCAATATAAAACTAAACATGCATCATGAACTGACCTCAATATAAAACTAAACTTGTATCATGAACTGACCTCAATTTAAAACTGAACTTGCATCATGAACTGACCTCAATATAAAACTAAACTAGTATCATGAACTGACCTCAATTTAAAACTGAACTTGTATCATGAACTGACCTCAATATAAAACTAAACTTGCATCATGAACTGACCTCAATTTAAAACTAAACTTGCATCATGAACTGACCTTAATATAAAACTAAACTTGCATCATGAACTGACCTCAATTAAAAACTGAACTTGCATCATGAACTGACCTCAATTTAAAACTGAACTGGCATCATGAACTGACCTCAATTTAAAACTGAACTTGCATCATGAACTGACCTTAATTTGAAATTAAACTTCTGACCTCAATTTAAAACTGAACTTGCATCATGAACTGACCTCAATTTAAAACTGAACTGGCATCATGAACTGACCTCAATTTAAAACTGAACTTGCATCATGAACTGACCTTAATTTGAAATTAAACTTCTGACCTCAATTTAAAACTGAACTTGCATCATGAACTGACCTCAAACTAAAACTGAACTTGTATCATGAACTGACCTCAAACTAAAACTGAACTTGCATCATGAACTGACATCAATTTAAACTAAACTTGCATCATGAACTGACCTCTATTAAAAACTGAACTTACATCATGAACCGACCTCAATTAAAAACTGAACTTGCATCATGAACTGACCTCAATTTAAAACTGAACAGGCATCATGAACTGCCCTCAATTTAAAACTGAACTTGCATCATGAACTGACCTCAATTTAAAACTGAACTGGCATCATGAACTGACCTCAATTTAAAACTCAACTTGCATCATGAACTGACCTCAATTTAAAACTGAACTGGCATCATGAACTGACCTCAATTTAAAACTCAACTTGCATCATGAACTGACCTTAATTTAAAACTGAACTTGCATCATGAACTGACCTCAATTTAAAACTGAACTTGCATCATGAACTGACCTCAATTTAAAACTAAACTTGCATCATGAACTGACCTCAATTTAAAACTGAACTTTCATCATGAACTGACTTTAAAACAAAAAAAACCCGAGAATTATAAAACTGACCTTGTATCATGAATTGACCTTGCACAATTCCTTATAGATATATATAACTTTACCTTGATAGAAGCAGTTCTCTTACAGTTATATAAAATTGCAAGTTCTCCAAAGGCTTTTCCAACTCCGAGCTTTCCAAGAACCTTTCCTTCCTAAACAAAAACAAAAAAATTAAATTTCTGTAATTTAAAAAACAGAACACTTGACTCAAAGTAAAATCATCTAATCCCCATATCTTGTATGTCCATGTGATCTAGTAGAATTTAAAGGTTGAACTATCAAAGATCTACGACTTCAAGTTGTTAATATATAAGGTTTTAGAATTAGAGCGGCAAATGTTCAGTTAGAAGAAGATTGTAAAAGATTGAATCAAGCAAAGGAGGGTTAGACGAATGACGATTGAAAATTAAGAAAGGTTAGGCCCCTCCCTGTAATTCTAGTTTACAACCATCATTAACATACAAACCAAGAAAAGTTGTAGATTGAAAGATATATATTATCAAAAAAGCACTTAATCTTACTTAGTTATACTTTATGGATGGGATTTTTCAAGCTATATCATTTTTAAATGTTTAATTTGAAGTGTAGTAAAACTTAAAGACAGTCCTAGAAGAACTTTTGGAAAGTCCTAAGACAACTTAAGGATAGTCCTAATACAACTTAATGGACCGTCCTAGTACAACTTAAGGACAGTCCTAGTACAACTTTAGGACAGCCCTAGTACAACTTAAGGACAGTCCTAGTACAACTTAAGGGCAGTCCTAAGACAAATTAAGTGCAGTCCTAATACAACTTTAGGACAGTCCTAATACAACTTTAGGACAGTCCTAATACAACTTTAGGACAGCCCTAATACAACTTTAGGACAGCCCTAATACAACTTTAGGACAACCTAAGAACAACCCACCTTGATGACGTCATACTCCCCCTCTCCAGATACGTAAAGGTGGGATCCATTTTCACCTGCAGAATACATTATAATATAATTTTGAAAAAATTAGCACAAAACAAGTATATTGAAGGAAGAGTTAAAAATGCATTTTTCTCAGTGCCAATATGAAGTAATTATTTTTGAAAATTTGAAAAACAAAAAATTTACATTTTCTTAAGTGAATTTTAAAAATAGTTTAAGATTACTTTTAATTAAAATCAGACGGAATTTATATAATTGTAGTTCAGGTCCCAATAAACTTGATTACGATGATTAACTGTAAAGTGTTTATTAAATCTTTATATAAGAATGATAAGATATAGAAACCTTCTCTGATGACGTAACAGCCTTTAGGAATAGTTTTCTCGTACATAGCATCCACCAGTTCTCTTACCTAAACCATGTAATTGTACAGTAAATATTTATGTATAAATACACAATTATACATAATTATTGTACAACTTATATAAAATGTACATATTGTACAACTTATATACGACAGCTCTTTTTTTCAATCAATTTTAAGATAAATAAGCATTCAGAAAAATTACATAATTGAAAAAGTTTCAAACCCAATTTTTGTTGTTAATCATCTGTGCTTTTGTGTTTTAGATTTCTATTCATTTTTTTTCTAAATTGAGATTTAATTTTAAAATGGTTCTTTGGTGTTCAAACATTTTACTTAGAATTACTGATGGGCACCGTTTTGAAGTACGTTTTGAGGTCCGTTTTGTGGTCGGCTTTGAGGTCGGTTTATAAGTACGTTTTGAGGTCGGTTTATAGGTCCGTTTTGTCGGTTTTGAGGTCGGTTTTGAGGTCCGTTTTGAGGTATGTTTTGAGGTCCATTTTGAGGTCCGTTTTGTCGGTTTTGAGGTCGGTTTTTAGGTCCGTTTTGAGGTATGTTTTGTTGTTTTTAGGTATGTTTTGAGGTTTGTTTTAAGGTTTGTTTTGAGGTCCGTTTTGAGGTCTGTTTTGAGGTTTGTTATGAGGTTCGTTTTGAGGTTCGTTTTGAAGTCCGTTTTGAGGTCTGTTTTGAGGTCCGTTTTGAGGTCCGTTTTTAAGGTTCGTTTTGAGCTCCGCTTTGAGGTCGGTTTTAAGGTCCCTTTTAAGATCTGTTTTAAGGTCCGTTTTGAGGTCGTTTTTGGGTCCGTTTTCAGGTGCGTTTCGAGGTCCGTTTTGAGAAATTTAGAGGTTTCAACGTTCAAAGTGCTTCACAAAAATGTGAGGCATTTAGCACATTGCAAATATTGTTTACTTTTAATAAAATTATGCGATTTTTTTTCTCTGGTCACAAACATAAAGCCAAAACGGATTTTTAATATTCATTTTTAATAACTATAAAAATTTGTAATTAGGATTCACATTGCAGGTTCTTATTTAGCCCCTTAAAGTCTAAAAACATTGAATGTTTAAAAACGATGCTCACCAGCACTTAAAGTACAAGTGCTTTAATATCAAAGGTTGAATTATTCAATTTAACAAGGAAAGATTCTGACCTGACCCGAGGAAAGATTCTTGAGGAAATCATTTTCCATAATAGCTTCCTTAATTACAGTTCGGGATCTAAACAGGGAACATTCATATACTTTATGTTCATGTCGTTTAAAGATTTGTGGCTGTCTCACACACACAGCATCGATACCAGTCTACTCCAGATAAAACAGATAGAACAAGAGCTAATCAACTATTATGTCGATCTTATTATATATATTAACTCTGTTCGGTGCGTACCTCTTTGTATTAATTAAAGGTATTGTCACAGTAATTTCAAGTGACTCTCCATATAAAGATTTACATGCAAGATTTCCAAATTAAGGTACCCATTAAACCTAAACCTTAATATTCGTCTTGTAAATCTTGTAAATGTAAAGAGATCCAGTCTTTCAATTTCATTTATGTCCTCTGATATTTATTTAAAAATGAACTGCACTTTTCAGGAAGAAAAACAAGGATATCTCCATCTGTTATGTTCAAGCAAAGGTTTTAAGAATACCTCTGCTAAGTAATCATGTATTACTCTTTAATTGGAGTATTACATTAATTTATCGTCGGCAGTCAATTTAACCCATCAACGGTCCGGTCCATCACGCCATAATCTCTTGGAAGGGAGAGGTTATTATCAACAAGTCGTCAGGGTAAAAGGTATGTAGAAATGCGCTCTGGATCACATGGTAAAAATTTTAATTTTCAAAGAAATAGAAAATAGAAATAGAAAATTTTGTTAGGAATTTTCCTCCAGGACAATCATTTCAAAGCCCCCTTAAACATACGTGTGTCCTATTTATAAGAAATAATATGCATTATTTTAATGACGCTAAAAAGATTGAAAACTATTAAAGGTTAATCTGCAAAGGCTCGTTGTGTCATACCCTCTGTGCACAAAAGTGAAACATCCACGTTTAACTAAAGGAAATGAGTTTTTGTCACAAACTCTGATTTTTTATCTCTACATCTTTGCAAACTGATGTCGCGAAGACCTTAGATATTCCAAACTAAGAATTCTGTTGTAGCTCAAATAATCTAAGGTTACGGTTACACCATCAGGTTGCAAAGATATAGGGATTATAAAATTCGAGTTTGAAAAAGAACTCTGTTTTTACCTGAAATCTTTGCTGTGTTTCTGAATGGGTGAACTACTTGACAGCGTTAAACTTTGACCTAAAACCCAATTTAATTTACTTTTCATAATTTACGATATCATCAGCATTATTATCATTATTATCATTATTATTATTATTATTATTATCAATAATTTAATTATTATTATCATTATAATCATTATCATCATCATTATTATTATTATCATAACGATCATTTCGAGAATTTTTAACAGTTTTAAAGGATCTGAAACCTAATTTTTTATCTCTTAAATGGTATTCAAATTTCCGTAGAAAAAGTGTGTACGCTAGTGTACAGTTTGAACACAGTTGACGTCACAGATATTCCTCTATAATATTAAGAATATGTTATGCCCAATGCGGGTTTTTGAAAATTCAAATGGAAATACTTATCTTCTTTGATTAATAGCGGGTAAATATCAATATTTCTTATAAATAAAACAGCTTTCAGACAAAAAGTTCATCAAATACAAGCGTTTTTATAAACAATAAAATAAGGATAAAGCCGTCATCAGCCAAAAGTTTCAAGGGTGAAGTGGGATGCTACCGCACAAAGGTTTCAAGGGTGAAGTGGGATGCCACCGCACAAAAGTTTCAAGGGTGAAGTGGGATGCTACCGCACAAAGGTACGTTTTAAGGGTGAAGTGGGATGCTACCGCACAAAGGTTTCAAGGGTGAAGTAGGATGCTACTGCACAAAGGTTTCAGGGGTGATTGGGATGCCACCGCACAAAGGTACGTTTTAAGGTGAAGTGGGATGCCACCGCACAAAGGTTTCAAGGGTGATTGGAATGCCGCCGCACACAGGTTTCAACGGTGAAGTAGGATGCCACCGCACAAAGGTTTCAAGGGTGAAGGGTGAAGTGGGATGCCACCGCACAAAGGTTTCAAGGGTGAAGTGGGATGCAACCGAACAAAGGTTTCAAGGGTGATTGGGATGCCGCCGTACAAAGGTTTCAAGGGTGAAGAGGGATGCAACCGAACAAAGGTTTCAAGGGTGATTGGGATGCCGCCGTACAAAGGTCTAAGTGTGAATTGGGATGCCACCGCACAAATTTTTCAAGGGTGATTGGGATGCCACCGAACAAATTGAGGGTCACCTAAAGATTACGCCTACAGTTTCTTTAAAACTGTAAATTAATTATCAATACGAATGCAAATGCGAATATTGAGTCTAAATATTTTCCTGATTAAATATTCAAATTAAAGTTTATATTTAGACCTGAAACTCCTTGTTTCTTGATGTTATTGTGTCCGCTTCCTCCATAGTCCTAAAATAAATTCATGTTTAAAGGGACTAGTTTTTAAATATATTGATGTATAAAGGGACTGTTTCTAAAATAAATTCATGTTTAAAGGGACTGTTTCTAAATTAAAACCATGTTTAAAGGGACTGTTTCTAAAATAAATTAATGTTTAAAGTGACTGTTTCTGAAATAAATTCATGTTTAAAGGGACTGTTTAAAAAATAAATTCATGTTTAAAGGGACTGTTTCTAAATTAAAACTATGTTTAAAGGGACTGTTCCTAAAATAAAATCATGTTTAAAGGGACTGTTTCTGAAATAAACTCGTGTTTTAAGGGACTGTTTCTAAAATAAATTCATGTTTAAAGGGACTGGTTTTTTAATAAATTTATGTATAAAGGGACTGTTTCTAAAATAAATTAATGTTTAAAGGGACTGTTTCTGAAATTAACTCATGTTTAAAGGGACTGTTTCTAAAATAAAATCATTTTTAAAGGGACTGTTTTTTAATGCATTTATGTTTAAAGGGACTCTTCACCAATTAAACAAAAACTAGCTTTTGGAACTGGGATTGTGAACACAACTATTTAAACTAATCTGGGGAGCGGGGGAAGGCAGGCGGCCATGAGCCACCACTATTTCCCCTTCCGGGCCACATATTAGCTTTTTTCTCTTCCGGCAGCCATGAGCCCCCACTATTTCCCCTTCCGGGCCACCACATTTGACTCTTCCGGGCAAAACTACGTTTTTAAATGGTATATTTAGGGCCTTTAAAGTGTGATTTTTAAAAATCCGGCCGCGTCACGCAATAAATATATATTTAGATCTTTATATTTCAGTGTTAATATGTAATAAGGATGATTCCTCTTAATGTAAACTGTAAAACTTTGTTTTTCCCAAATCTAAATTCTGATTTGCCTAAAAAATGGCTTATTTTTAAGAGCAATATCAATTTTAAAAATGATGCACCATAAAATACACTTTAGCTTTGAAGGGAACCCTTGTGTGAAAATGTGCAATGTGTTAAGAGAAAATTGCAAAAAAAACGTTTTTTTTTACAAAATCTGTAACGCCTAAGTAATGACAGTAAATATTGTGATTTTAATAATATTTTCTTATTCTTCAGACTACCCTGAACAATTTGTCTCAGCACCCACAATACGAAAATTGACTTAGTTTTCCTGCTAAAATCTAAATTAAACTACCTCCTTTTTTTACAATTTCAAACAACTTCTTTAAATGTCGTCTTCTTAAAGTGATGGCTATTTAAGAAATTTACGGTGCATTCTTCAAAAATTTTCGCAATGCTGATAATACCTGAGTATTTAAACTATATTCTTTAGTATTAAAACTATTCTTAAATGTTATTATAATTTGTATCGCTACAGTTTTCTCCAGCTTAGGGTTATGTAATTACTTTCCTAAGGGTGCGCTACACGATTCCTGACAAGTATTTTGGAAGTTATACCCAAATTATTTTTTGTTTTGTTTTGAAATATAGTTCTGATGAGGATAAGAGAGGTGGGAATTCTATGTATTATGACAGCCAAAGTCGCATTAAAATTAATGGGTATATTTCTAGTAAACGATTTTTGGCCCCCCCCCCCTGCTATCAATTTTGTGTCCAAAAATCGTTCACTAGGACAGACCCAATTAATGAAATAATGTCCCTAACAAATTGAGAGGGAGGGGGGTGTATGAAACAAATATATCGGCACATAAGATGCAAGCCTCGTCAAGATTTAGATAATATATACCATGTGTGTTTCAGATTTTTGATAATACGTGCACAATGATCGTGACTATTAATGGTCTAAATTTTCACGAGGCGAACAATGGGAGGAAGGTATGTCTCACAATACACAAGATCAGTAATTTGATATCTAGCACATACGTATAAAGTTATAATCTTTTTTTGGTTTGTTTCTCTGTTTTTCTTGTTCGATCATAACTCAGGAAACCCTAGACCGATTTGCCTCAAATTTTGATTGGGGAACTTGGTAGACACACGCGACTTTTCTTAAATTGGGTTTGAGATTCTAAGTTGAGTGAGTCGACTGTTATAGCAAAAATATGTTTCCCGGTAAATTTGTTCAAGTTTCCGTAAAAGGCGGGAGTAACTTTTAGTAAACTGAGCTGGGTTCCCAAGCTTTATTTTTTGGTATATTTATATATATTTTATATATATATAATTATTTTGTTCATGCTGATGTACTACTCAACACATTGAGCCTATCTTGGTATCATAGATAGGCTTGTACTTTACTATAAATTTTCATACATCTTAATGTCAATATCCTGTGTGATTATATTATATAATTATTATATACATATATATAACTAGGGATGAATCGTTTTTAATTTTCTGGAAAACTAACATTACATTTCGTAAATGATCTGGAAACAAATATTCTAATAAACATCTTACATTTCGATTATATATGTACATTTTAATTTTTTAATTCATCTGGTCAGGTGGAGCCGAACGACATTCTCAAGGTTGTTAGGGATATATCCTGGGAGAATCAACATCCGGATCATCCTGGGATGTCATACAAGGTTAGCCCCTTCCCCCTAAATACACCATTGTTCCAACTCTATTCTTCCTTGCAAAAAAATATTTTCTTTCGGGGGGGGGGGGGGATTTGTTAGGAAAATATGCACCCCTGCTTCCCCTGCTTTGTTGATTAACAGAGCATAAATAAATCTCTTCTTAGTTAGTTCTGAAGTTCTTAGATAACATATATTCAGCATATTTTATTTTAAAGGTTTTTTAACAATTAAAAAATAATTCATTTAAAAATGAGTACAATTATGTACAAGTAAATTTTCATGAGCAAGGGTATTTTGACAACACCCTATGATATTTATGATTTTAATCAAGTACCAAGCTTATATAGGACTTCGTGTTTTTTTCTGTTTTAACAATTTCAACTTTAAATGTTGCTTTTTAACTCGTAATTTGTTTATCAGTCTCAAGGAAAACAATATTTTCGTTATATTCATAAACAATGGGAGCGTCGCCGTGTTTTTTGGCACCAACAATTTCTTAAGCAGCGTAGTTGATTTTTGAACAAAACCAGACAAAGACAAACAAGCTAGATATATGTAATGATAGAATGATATTCAGGCCCTGAACTCTGACGGAAATGTGGTCGGGAAGGTGGCGGAGGAGGAGGAGGACAAAGTGACAGAGTTGATGTGTACTAAAGCTGGGCGAGTTTATTTTCTTTTGAATTTGCCATTATTATTAACTTATATCTTGGTTTCCTCTGGTTTCTTTTGTGGGGCGGGGGAGGAATTTCAGACATTCGTGTATGATTTTACTCCCCCCCCCTCAGGGTTTTATTAGCTACGTGATATTTTAATAATCATGATGATGATGATAAAATTATTAGTATTAAGCTTCTTTTGAGCTTTCAAAATGAGGATATATTGTTTCTTGATCAAATACAAGTTAGAAGGTTACTGTTGTTTAAAGGGAGTGCTTGCGAAAAATTAAAGGGGTAATATCTGAATGATTAGTTTGGAATAAATTATTTTTTTAAAGAACCGAGTCGAATGTTGCAACTTTGTGAATTTCTTTCAGTATGAGTCTTTTTGAACAAATATTCACCTTGTAGACACAACAGATAGAAGTAAGATAAGTAGCCATCAAAAGCGCTTATTTTTCGCCGTAAGCCTGTACCCCCTTTCATTTTTCTTGAACACTCCCTTTGAATAAAGGGTCCATTGAAAATATTACTGTACTAACTTTAAGGGCTAATTAACGTAATTTTCAAGTAATCCTCTATGCAAAGACATCAATTTAGTTTTGACAAAGGTACCCTTTACACAGTTATGTTTATCCCAATTGTGAAAGATATGCTCGATTTTTTTTGCTTAAAAGTGTTTACTTGTGAATGTTTACTTGTATTTCTATTGTGAAACGCGCAAGTCACTTAATGTGAACAAAAAAATATAAATTGAAACATGAAAAACACCAGTTTTTGGCTATAGTTTCTTTTTATTAACAATTGAGTGAGAGGGGCGGGACAAAGCATATGCTCCTGATTTTTACAGGGCGTCCTTCTCTACTTTCACAAATATTCTATTTCGCCTTTCATTCTTTTTTTCTATTTCATGATTTGTTATTAATAAAATTATTAGACCCTGGTTCATCTACATTGCAGCAGATGCGAAAAGGAGGGGGGGTCGAAAGGGAAAGTATATAGGTAAGAAATCATTTAATATCAGTTTCTTGTGCATAGTAACAATTTTGATTTTTTTTAACAATTATGTTAGCATGTATGATCATAAATAAATAACATATTGGCCGGGCCGATTTGCCTCAAATTTTGATTTTTCGTTTTAAAATTAGTATACTGTATAGATATCTGGCAAAGCTTGGTTCCAAACCCAGTATGATATTAAGTTTATCACTTTCTAATTTCGAATTTTATGCAAATCTGTGCAGGGGTTTCTAAATTATGATCGAACATTTAAACAAACAAACAGAGATTACAACTTTATATATATAGATTGCTTTTAAACCGAGCTTTGTCTTGAGTTTTGGCTAAACAAATCCACCTACTCAACTTAAAACTATGGACATTCCCGTGGTTATACCGAGTTCCCAAATCAAAATATGAGCTTAATTGGTCAAGGGTTCCTGAGTAATGATCAAACAAACAAACACTCGAGACTACTACTTTTTATATATATAAACTAGCCATGGAACCCAGTTCTGTCTGGAAAAGTCTACCTTCTCAACTTAGTATTTTTAAATTAAATTGAAAACAATCCCGTTAAGAAACAAACAAACAAACAGATATTACTATTTTACACACATAGATAACTGGGGAACTCAGTTATGCCTTAAAAATCATTAATGTAGATACTTATAGCTTGGAAAACAATCTTTGCCTCGAAACTAAAGTTTCTCTAGTCAACTTAATACTTAAAAGCCAACCTAAGAACATTTCCATAGTTCTACTGAGTTACCCAATCAAAATTCAAAAAAAAATTTAATTTGGTAAAGGCAAAATGTGTATTTCTTTGTAGGGGTACAGTAAATTCAATAATTTTTTCACCCTTCGTGAAATAATCAAAATTTCTTAAATTTTCAGTTGGAACTCTGACCAACGAATCTACAGATGAGAAGGAGGAGAAAAATGAGGGAAAGGAGAAGGATGAGGAAAAGGCAAAAGATGAGAGAAAGGAGAAGGATGAGGAAAAGGACAAGGATGAAGAAAAGGAGAAGGATGAACAAAAGGAGAAGGATGAACAAAAGGAGAAGGATGAAGAAAAGGAGAAGGATGAGGACAAGGAGAAGGATGAGGAAAAGGAGACTCCCCTTCCAAAAAGAATAAAACACTGAGTGACAGACGAGACAGACTAATGTATTAACCTTTTCATTGTTTAATGAATCACATCTTTCATGTTGTATTATTTTCAGATTAAAATGAATCCAGATAATCCAGATATAACGCTGATATGTGCCATTTGCGATAAAACAGAATCAACAGCAAAGTAATTGTTTTTATTAATTATATGTTTCCATCATTTTATGGTCATTTTCAAGTTCATGTTTAATAAGTCCCATACTTCCATCATTCGTAAAACTCATCATGTTAAATAATATTTAACTCATTTCAGATATTTAAAAGGGGTGTATTTTTTGTATTTTTTTCAAATTGGGGGAAATTGTTAAAATTTTATGCAAAAAGGATGAAAGAAACTTATATTTAACGTCCAATTTTGTATTTTTTCCCACCAGATCTTTACAAAACATTCCATCCCCCCCCCCCGCGGGCCATGGTAGGGGGGGGGATGGTATAAAAAAATATACACCTCTGTTTATTAACATTATTTTTATTATTATGATTATATATTTTTAAAATTTTTGGTTGGGAAGGGGTGAAGGTTATGGGAAGAATAAAAAGAAAAAGTGGAAATAATATTTGAAAGGCTTTACCCTTTTATGACTTTAATCGTAATTTCAAAGCTGACACTCTCCAATCACAATGGTACCCTTGCAAGTTGGCTTCAGTAAAATTATGTTCTTATAAAATCTAATACGCACAATGTACATGTTGTAGGATCAAGAAGATTTCTTCCTTTAAACGAGGTTTTTTGCAGACTGTTTTCTGCTATGAAGAAAGCATAAAGTCAGGAAAGTTAACATAAGTGTTTACATAATAAGTGTAAAATGGGATATCATTTCGATAACTGACTTAATTCATCATTTGTAAATGAAATTCAATATGACAAAGAACTTAACAGTTCTTTTTATCGCAGTCCGTTTCAATAACACTTAAGGATATTATAATTAATAACATTAAAATAAAGTATACTTATGTGGCCTTATTTAGTTCTCCTATGTTCAAAATGTCTTGCCAAAGCTCAAAGATGGCACCAGCGCTTTATTTCTTTTTTCAAAGACAATAAAAAAAGTGAAGAGAATATAATTGCCTTCAAAATGAAAATAAATGTTGTGCCAAAGCTTACCTCAACTCATCCCTTATCTGATTCTCATCAAAATCCACCAGATCTTGGAGTAGAAATGTTTGAAATTAACGTGCCACAGAACATACCTCAGCTTAATTCAAAGGCAGAGGATACATTATTTTAATTATCAAGGAATATTTTTTTATCTGGATAAAAAAGAAGGAAAAATTGATCGTAAAAGACAACTTTTTAATACTTTTTTAGCAAAAATTTTATTCATTTTATTCTGAAAGTATCTCAAATTTTGAAAAAAATCCTTCAAAACTATTTCCGAAAAGAGTGTGAGAGAAAAAATTATTTTTCAAGGAAATATACACCCCTCTTAAAGTCTTGCATCCATCGTATCAATTATACAAATGCATTTTATTTATATGTACCATGCTGTTCAGACCCTTCAGATATCAAAAGTATTGTGTCATCATTGCGGTAAAACATTTTTGAGAGAAGGAACGTTTAAACTGCACATCCTAATGCACAACTTTATAGGACGGAAATTTTTATTTATCACTTGCTGAACGGCCTGCCGTTGCCCGTAGAAAAAAAATGTTGAAACGAAAATTTTAATTTTTATCTATGACACTTACAGGCTACCCATTAGTGGCAACCAAAACAAATCAGCCCATTCGGTCCAATCGTTTGGCCGGCCACATAAAACATATATCTTTTTTTTTTTGCAGTTTTTGGTTGATATTTTACCTCTTGGATCCGGATCCGTGGATCCGCATATTTTTGCGTGACATCCTTAAGAATGAGGACATCCTCAAGGACGAGGAGACCCTCAAGGACAGGGACGAGGACATCATCAAGAAGACCCTCAAGGATGCAGAGACCCTTAAGGACATGGAAACCCTTAAGGACGAAGGAACCCTTGATGAGAACCTGAACGAATGGGATATTATCAAGAGTTCAAAGAGGGCTAAAATGGCTGACTAAGTCATTTCCTATTAATGCAATTTAAAATTTATTGAATTTGAAAGTTTTTGTTTGTTTCAGGAAAAATGGAACCGTGTCCTCTTTGTAATCGCTTATCTAACAGGTTGTTTATTAAACTTTAAATATTCAAACAATTTGTTAGGCCACCTGGGGGACATAAGCAACAAAATGTAGTGTTTCTGTTAATAACTGCTAATAATGAAAACACATTAGATAAACTTCTTTGTTTTTTTATATTCAATCTTGCTTGTGTAATGCAAACATTCATTTCTATTTTTACTTCAGATTGCGGACCAGACCAAAGATTCCAAAACAGTTGATTGAAGATATTTATGAGACATGTAATCAAGGCACACAATATCATAAATCCGGAAAGCTGTATAATCATTTTGAATCCTCGTTTTCTGAAATCCTTAACCCTATTCCGAATATTCCCCCACCACAAAATAAAGCAGATTGCACAATTCTTGCAGAGAAATTTAGCAAAGAATTTTGCACATAAATAAAGGGTATTTGACATATTCATTTCTTTTTCAATACACATGAATGTTTAAAATTTTTGGCACATTTAAGTTAGATGGGTGAAAGGCATAAAATGCAGAGTTTGTCGCTTTTTGCAGATTTTTGTAAATAGATTTTGCAATGAATATCTGGGTTCTTGGAATTTGTGATTCTTTTTGCAGAATATTCGAGCAGTGCCGAGGGGATTTCTCTACACATATTAAAAGTTATAGATTTTTATGACAATAAGAAAATAGTGGGGGAATATGAGCGCCCCTCCCCCAATCTTTATTGGGTAAACTATAGGTCAGTTGGCATAGGGTTAATTAAAGAGTATTTTACAATTTTGAATCATTTCTTTAAATTTCAGATTGAAATGTGAGGATGATTAAAAATATCCTCACGCCTGATATTATGTAACCTCTTATTGAAGATTTCTTTGATGATATGAATTTAGTTATGTGTGATAACTGTGCCAAACTGAATTTGAAACGCAAGACAGATCACAGCCGGTATTTCAGAAAATGGGCCCACAACACTGTTAATGTTTTATTATTCCGTTCAAAGTTAAAAGGTAATCAAATTGTTTAACATTTATTGTTGCCTTTGTAATTAAAATAATAATTAATTAGGACCAACTGGCAGCAAAACCTATGTACAACAACAGCATCCTAGCCTGGTAGAAGATTCTAATCTAGTCCCCGATACAGCTGTACAAAAATCCAGTCTTTGTGTGTGTACAAGCTGTGGGAAAGGCTTTCAGAATAACATGGGATTAATTCTACATGAAAAAATTCACCGGAATATTAAGCTAGTCAAAAGAGCATCTTGTAGGTAAAAATGATTGTTTTTTTATTTCCCATTATTTAATTTTGGCATAGGGTGCTCCTGTAAAAATATTCAAATGTGCATCACATTTTTTAATCACAGTAAAACTTACTCAAATAAGAACTGGTCAAGTTTTAAACAAAATGTGTTAATTTGTATTTTACTTTTTATCTAAGATATTGTTGTTTTTATCTGAAAATGCCCAGTTTTTCCCAATTTCATAGTTTTAATAGAAAGCGACAAAGTTATGTTAAAAAAACATAAATTTTAGGAAAAAACTTCACTTACGGAAACGTTCCAAACATCATAAGATCAGCATGATGTCTCCATTGAACATTAATACAGAACCACCCAGCTGTTATTCTTCACCTGTGCACATTCAGTTCAGCCCTGTACATAACTTGGGAAGTTCCCCTGTTACCTCAGAACATAGAAAATCTGTATATACACCGACTTTTATGGAAACACAGCAGGTATAAACGTGTACCAATTTTTAAAGCTGTTTAATAACACAGGATAGTGCCTTAACATGATATTTTATTAAATTTCTAATTGATTTTTTAAATAAGTTTTTGGGCTTGCATTAGTAAATTATTTAATTTTAATTGACATAAAACAGGATTTGTTTTACAAAAATTGGTACTAAGATGTTTTTAGCTTGGCCGCATTTTTTTAAATTCTTGTTGGCAGTTTTTAAGTTCTCATTATTATTATTATTAATATATTCACATTATTCAAAAGGGAGTAATAACTGAACATCATCTTGCAACTGATGATGTAACTGATGTTGCTCCAAGAGAAGTAGAAATTGATTCCAGCCATGCTATACTAGATTATGTCACCAATGATAGTGCATGTAAGTTATACTATTTTCAGTTCTTAAAAATAAATTCAGGCGTGTATATTTTCTTGACAAGTCATTTTCTCCCCCCCCCCCCACTTCGGAAAGCATTTATTTTCCCCATAATGTAGGGAATTCTTTAAATTTTGTACCCCTAAATCTCGGGTTTAACATTTTAATTGATTTTTTCTGTTTATAGGTATCATGGGAAAATTCTCTGTTGATGTAACTGATATTTCTACAGGAGAAGTAGAAATTGATGATTCCAGCCATTGTAGACCAGCAAATTTCACCAATGATAGTGCATGTAAGTAATTATTTGTAGCTTTCTTATAATTCAAATTCATAAATCTAGCCTTGACTTTCACCCAGGTCATTTTTTGAACAACAACAAAACAACAAAGAATCTGAATTAGTGAGATCTTAATATTCACAAGAATTTACAATCAAAACAGTTACACTTTGACAGCTGCATTATATATGATCTTATGAATAACTCATGATTTTACAATGAAGAAAGTGAATGTCCATTGCACCGTTACTGTAAAACCATTAAATATAGAACTTTGTTGAAGAGTATTATTTTCTTATGTTTTCCTGGTAGACCTAGCACAAATCAGGGAATATATTTTCTTAAACATTTTCTATTGATATTCCATGAATCTTAGATTATCAAATTATTATAAACAAATACTAACCTCTTGGCTTATTTGCGTATAAATCATTAAAAGTCTTGACGAATTGGAAGTAAGCAAGTACTAATCTAGTGTACTAATTTTACAGGGGACATGGAGCAAGATTTAGCTGAGAACTATAACTTGGAATCTGATGAAGATGTTGTTGCTCTTCTTTCCAAAGGCTTAGCTATTGAAAAGAAGCATTCTAGTGATTTGGCTCTGTATGGATCTATTATTGTGAATATGTTAAAGGCCATTTGCTCGGAAACAGTTGATTTTTCCTCTGTAGGCTTTAAAATTGCAGCCTCATACTTCCGAAGATTGACTGTACCCTCAAACAGAATGAGATATTCTGATGAAGAGAAAGAGTTCTGGAATTTCTATAGACTTCTAAACGGAGAAAGCTCAGTGAGGATATTGCGGGGGATGGCAAACTATGGTTCAACATATGGTGGCTCACAAGATCCAAAGGATTGCAATATTAATTTAGCAGTTCCTTNTCACGTATAATCAAAAAATCTTTTGATATCTTAAAACAATTCTATGTATCATTAAAAACTGATTTTTAGAGTACAAACCTTTGCAAAGTCTTATTTGTTATATTTCATTTAGGAGGAGAGATGTTCTGCTCCGCCATCAGGCTACTGTCCATAAACCAACCGAGTCAAGTTCTTTTCGCCCAACATCATCATCAAGCACTTTTTCTTTAGCATCAGCAAGCATCCCATCATCATCACACATTCAGGCATTATCAAGCCCTCCCTCTCTTTCAAGCCCATCCTCTATGTCAAGCTCTTCACCTTTCTCAAGTCCTTCCGCTTCTTCATCATCCTCATCTTTTTTAAACCTTTCTTCTCTATCAAGCCCTTCCTCTTCATCCTCATCATCCAGCATTCTCTTATCTTCCACCACTGTCACAACTACACTCAATCTTACCTCATCAATCAGCTCTTCTATAAGTTTATCTTCCCCCTTCTCATCTCATTCTCATTCCATTGAATCTCTCTATCTTGCCCAAACTACTACTTCCAATAAAACTTTCTGTCCTAACCAAATTACTACTTGCACCAAATGCTCGAAAGTTTTTACACGTGAGTTTATTTTATAAGTCAAAATAAGTGCATTTATAATTGATTTGTCCTGAATGAAAGGGTCAAGCCCCCCGCCTAAAATCAACTGAATGTCCCCTCTTTAAACCTCACATTTTAAAGAGTAGAATTAACAATTCATAATGTCCCCCTTTAAGTATTATCTGATCTGAGCTATTGTTGTTTTTCTATCTTGTAAAGCGTAAAATTTTATGCTTTTTGTTTCTTTATGGCATAAATATGCAACTTACTTTTATCATTAAATAAGCATCAAAGAACTAGAATAGCTCATTCATCCTTCAAAGCTAAAAGCTTTGTCTGATCAAGAATACATGGGTTGTGGATTTATAATTTATAAACAAGAAGAGAAAATTGTCAGAATAAACCACTTTTCAAGCAAAAAAAACGATGTTATCTTTCAAATTTTTGGTCAGATGAAGGTTTAAGGCGCATCAGGCATGCCGCTCTTAAAACGGAAAGTCACTTAAAATTACGATAATGTTCCTTTAATTTAGATTCTATATTTTAGATAAAACCAGTCTCTCAAGGCACAAATCAAGCAGTACAGCATGTAGAGTCGCAAAAATACAAACTCACAGAGTTTGCCAGTTTTGTTGTAAAATTATAACCTCTAAAAATTATGCGAGACATATAAAACGATTCCATAAGAGGTTCCTAAGTCATGATTTCCTTCACTTCTTTCTTAGAAGTTTTCAGAACTTTTCATTAGAATTTTTTTAGCATTTTTTATTTTGAGTAAAAAAAGTTTTTTGACATGATTGTTTTAAAGTAAAAATGTTAAATAATTAAGAAGGAAAACATTTTTAACCAAAAAGTATAAAGCAAAGTTATATTTTGTTGTAATTCATTTCATTTTTTAAGGATATGTTCCCGAGTGTCACAATTGTAATAAAAAAAATATGTTGGTTAGTTAGGAAAAAATGGGAATTTAAACATGGAAGGAAAGTTTTCCTTTTTCTTTATACCTGATCCCCAAAATTTAATAAATCCCAATTCTGCCAATGAACCCCTAAAAAAATGTTGAACTTCTTAGATAAAAAATTACTGTCAGAGAGTGAGGGGACATAGGTTTTTTAAGAAATATACACCCCTGGCTATTTTTATCATACAAAAAGTTGCAGATTCCAAGTATCAAGTAAATCTGAGTTAGTAACCTCTTTTGTTAGCACATAAAAGATTGGTATTTTAATAATTTAAAATATTTGTGAAAATAAAGATGATTTTTTTGTAATTTGTAGTTGTTTTTTGTATGTTTTTCATGATTTTTTTTAAAGCAAACATTAATAATTTTTTGTCAGGTACGAAATATTAATTCTGTGTAACAAGAGTGAGTGAATGAGAAGTGTTTGTTAAAAGTGTGTTTGATCAGGTTAGGTGAAGTGAGGTGAGTGATAAAGACTGGATGAGATGAGATGAGTTGCTGAATGAGTGATTTTTCGTCGTTTCTTTTATGTTTCTCACATACAGGGTTACCCACAAAGGATGAGACTCTCAAGACGACATGATACTCTAAATCCCGATTCCAAGGTTAAATTAAATCTTCTACTTTGAATACAATCTTTTAATAGCTTATAAATCTATTAGGCAAAGAAAGAAAGATGTTTACTATTGCAGAGAATAATTAATATTACTTCTCTGCAGTTCCTGCAGCAGTCTCTGAAGTATCATTCTTTGCGGGTAACCCTGAATGTCTGAACCTTACAAAATATTTAAACCTCTCAAATTTTGTTTCCTATAAAAAAGTTATGGAGTATCAATTTTGTGAGGAACAAAAATTCAATTGAATTGTAGAGTGAGTCAGTCAGTCAGTCAGTCAGTCAGTCAGTCAGTCAGTCAGTCAGTCAGTCAGTCAGTCAGTCAGTCAGTGGGTGAGTCAGTGAGTCAGTGAGTCAAAAATTGAATAATCATTAGACTTTGTCATATTTCAAGATGCAATACTCAATCAAATTTGTCAAAAATTTCATTGTAAAACAGTTTAAGAATTCAACACACAAAATATCAATCTTAAGTAGAATTGAAAAAATGGTTTGAGTTGTGCTTTTTTGCGTGACGCGGCTGGATTTTTAAAAATCACACTTTAAAGGCCTTAAATATACCATATAAAAAAAAAATGTTTAGAAAATAAAAATTAATCTTATCATCCAAAATAAGTAATCTTGTTCAATTATTAGTTTCTATTATCTCATTATTCTAGTTTCTCGTTATTCACAAAGATGTTTGCAGATTTTCTATAATTATTATTGAAAAGACGACATTTAAAGAATTTGAAGAAATCTGCGAATAAATTCAAAGAAAATTAGAAATTCAATATAATAATTAAAACGAAATAATTGATTCTAGAATTGATTTATTGACAAATTTTTTTTGTGAAATATGTTCCTAGCCATCTAATTAGATTACTGTATAATTTTTACTTTATTTTTCGTTGTCGTTATTTAATAATTTTTTTTTAAAAACTAATTCTGAAAGCGTATCCATCCCCAAATCAGGAGTTTTGAACGTCAAATTTGCGCTCAAACTCAGGATTTACAGATCTTTAAAAAGTGAAATATGTCTCAAATGAATCCTAAAGAAGTTTTCGACAACACTGCATACTCAGTTCAACTACCTTACATAGCCGGTCACTCCCTTTAATGGCGGCACAAAAAAATATTTATTGTGGTTTTGAAGCCAGAAGGTTACGCTCAGTCAGGCTTGTAATGGCTTTAACCAAACTAAAGTATTAATAATTTGAAAAAATAAAATTGCGGTTTTCTACTAATTTAGATGTCAGATGCAATGATTTTGAGGGGGGGGGGCTCAGTTAATGTGTTAGAAATTATAATTATTCTAAAGTAAAGCATAAATTTTGATACGCCCGAAAAGAATTGATTCATGTACACACTAAAGTAAAATAATTAAAATAAAATCTCAAAATTCAAGAAATTGTCCAGTTAAAAAACCAAATAATAAACAACTATTGCTTTTTCACCACTTTTGTGTACAACATTTATTATACGCCTTTTATAGAAATTTAGCTAACGAAAAATTATTAGAAAGGAATTGAGTCTTTACAAAAAAACAAAAATTTGTGAAGGTGTAAACCATTGATATTTTAAAGGAACTGAGTTCTTGCCACCAACTCTGCGGTCTACAACATTGGGTATAAGGAATAAAAGAATTAGAAAATCAGAGTTTGTGGCAATTTTATCATGACATGAAACTACAAAAGCATTTTGAATGAACAAAAAGAAATATAAATCTTAAACATAATATTATAAATATCTGACATTCCCTGATTATTTTCTATTAGACTGCTTGCGAACTGTTCAAAAATACAATCCGAATAAAGTTTTTATAAGTAAAATATGTTTTAAATTTTGCTTTACTGGAAAATTTCTTTTTATAAATTTCAGAGGTCTGTGACAGTGCATTCAGCTTGACAAGATAATATTAAGAAAAATCTTTCTAAAAATCGCATAAATCATAATTAACGTCTGATTACATGTTTAAAAAAAATTCACAAACAGTCTGTAATTCAATAATTATAACTATTGGCTTATTAATAAATTTTTAAATAAAATCCTAAATTGTGCACCAGTTTGAAAATCCAAATTTAATTTTGACAAAATATTGCAAAGACTTGTGCAAACTTCAGCTTGCATCCCGCAATTGTTAAGATAATGATGATGTGCAACATTTGTTTTGCACAAAAACATCATTGTCATGCTGTCCATGCTGTGATCTGTTTATAAATTAATCTAATCTATTTTATGAAAGACATCTATGGGAACTTTAATAGACTCTGATATTTATATTTTTGTAATAACAATTTGGAATTCTTTTTTACAATTGTAATCTAGAACTCTTTTCAAATCGACGAAAAAAACAATGAAAAGCCTTTCTTAAAAGATTGAATCCTAACCTATATTTATGAATTTGTAATCAAAATTTGGCTTTTGATATATCTATATAAATCTTCCTTTTATTTTAAAAAATTGTTAGTTTACAAAAACATTTTTAAAATTATATCCGGGAACCATACAAAAAAAATTGTATCCATGCCTGGCAATCTGATTTGCATTGTATTAAAATTCTATCAGTCGTGCAACGTCCAAATCATAATCATTATATTGTTGTACGTGCGTAAAAAGGCTAAATTACAGTGTAATTTAACATAATTATTGATATTTCCGCGGACGTCTATTATTTGAAATATTCTATAACTTGTCAGCCATAATTATGACAAAATTGTGGGAAAAATGAACATGTTTGCAGCATTGAAGTTAATAAACTCCTTGTAGTAATAAATACTAAAAATATTTATCTATATCTATTTAATAAAGCGCAGGTTCGCTCATATATCTATTTGTATGTTAATTATAGCTGGCAAAACGGGTGAACCAAATAGGCTGATATTTTTTGGTAAAATAGGTTATAAAAAATTCAAAAACTTTTTGATTTTAGATTGACTTTATTTGAAATTTTTTTTTTAATTCCACGGGCAACGCCGGGCATTCCAGCAGTATTTGTGAAAGTTCATGGGACCCTTTTACAACGTTACCCCCTTAAACCTTTCACTTATTATCGACGACAGAGAACTTTGTGTGTTTATCTCTTAAATGGTGTTTTAATTGCCGACAAATTAGAGATTAAAATGTAGTTCTGTGTGACTGAGAACTCAATACAGCTGACTTTGAATCAATATTTCGAAAACTCCAAATATTCATTTGAAAATGTTTATTTTCTGCGACTTCCGGAAAGTAAATATAAATATATCTTTAATATCAACCTGCAGCTTAAAACAAAGTTGTGAACAATAAAATGTGTTTTTGAAGAGAAATAAAAATAAATGACCTTCAACCCTGATAAAACAAAGGTTTAAATTGGCCGGGTACAGTTTAGAATCGAACACGCCACTCTAAACATGGTCGGTCAATCGAAATTAAGTCTACAGCACCTTTAAAACAGAATATTTACGCGCTTGAGAACATAGAGACAAGGTCGTACAATTTTTTTTTTTAAATCATAGAAGCCTTTTGAAAGCCAAAAACAAAGGCACAAGTTTCGATAAAAGATTGCAAAGATAAAAGATTACAAAGATAAAAGATTGCAAAGATAAAAGATTGCAAAGATTTAAAAAAAAAATAGAAAAAATACACATAAAGTTAAAACAGTAATCATTCATTCATGGTTTAACAAATCAAAATTTGTTTTATTTCCTGATAAAGTTTGTTGATCACGTTAAAAGTATAAATTGGCATTATCAAGCAATAATATCACACTTTATTTTAGAATTTACAGTAATTGGCATAGATCTATAAAGTTGCTGAATCATGCTGACAATAAAATCAAAAACTGCAACAAAAGATTATAAACTGTTTCTCTAGCGTTATCAAAAATTTAATTTGATTTAAAATATTTATTTATAATTAATTTCACTTTTAAACAAATTGCGCATAGGTCTTAACTTTTTACTTCTTGCTGCTTATAATATACTTTATTAATTTATTACAATATAATAATTTATTAATATTATTTGTGCTGGAAAATTAGAAAAGCAGGACATTTTTTCTCAGAAAGTGACATGGTTTGTCCATGCAAAAGTGCAAATTTAGGTAAACGGAAAATTTTTTCGCGGATTAAAAATTATCAAAAATTTGGCGAGAAATTCGTTGAAAATTTAACCCTCATATTCTGCCTCCTCCTCGTGATCAAATTCTTCGTCATCGATGGTCGCCTCCTGAAATTTATCGAAATAAAAAATGTTTAGAAAATAATTTTGGTAAATCGGAATCTATATTGTGTGTAGTGTGTACAAATTTCTAAAAATCTGTTAAAGCGGTGCTTTTTAAAAACTCAAAATTTGGTTTATTTTTTTCAATTTCTTGCCTTTTAAAAAAACAGCCCTAGAACTTTCCAAAGTTTTATTATTTTTGTATATTTAGATATAAACATTAAGCTTTTTAGGAGGGGGGGGGGGGTTAAGTTGAATGTGTTATAGAAAGAAATATATAGACGTCTGTTCGAACGGAAATCCTAACAAACATACAATTCTAAACATCGTGCTGTCAGAGCCAATATTTTGTATATTGCATTCTTTGTCATAAACTCAAAATTTCAAATTCTTATATCTTTGAAACCTATTGATGTAAACTTTTGATATTTCAAACTAAGATCATTTAATGACAAATTCATAATTTTAAATATCTAAGGTTTACAATGTTGGTTTGCAAAAATATAGGGTTTTAAAAATTAATGTTTGTGGCAAAACCTCAATTCCTTAGCCTTTTTTTAAGCCCTTTCTTCAATACAACAATTTGGATCGTGATTTTGTGATTACCTGGTATTGCTGGTATTCAGATACTAAATCGTTCATATTCGATTCAGCTTCAGTAAACTCCATCTCATCCATACCCTCGCCTAAATAATTTATACATTCATCCATTCATTCATCCTTTCACCTAGAAAATTCATTCATCCTCCCATTTACCTATCCTCTCATTCGCCTATCGACCCTTAAAACTGTGAAATAAGGAGACGATATTTTAGCAATCTTTTGTCTGTTCAGCGAGAGAGTTTTACCAATCGCTGAAAATGTGCGTTGTTCACTTAGTCCTCCTTTTTGTTGGTATTGTATCCTATGGCCATTCTTTTGTTCAACATTAGCAATAATAAGAAGGGGTTTCTTGAGGGAAATGAACTTTTATTTTGAAGAATTATCTATAATTTCAATACGCACACAGATAAAAAACAGTGATATTTTCAGGGAAAATCTGGCACAGGATTTTTGAAGATTATTTCATAAGAATTACCTGTATACCAATGCAAGAAAGCCTTCCTCCTGAACATGGCGGTAAACTGCTCAGAGATCCTCTTAAACAGCTCTTGGATCGCTGTAGAGTTTCCTGAAATAGTTCATTGTCTACTTTTTGTAGTTGGAGTAATTATAAAGTAAAAATATAATTATTAAATAATTATCAAAGCAAATTTTTATTTCATAGAACATCATAACGGAACTTTATTTTTTGTGCTTCATTCTCATGCATGCAAATGCACGAAATTCCTTACCGATGAATGTTGCCGCCATTTTAAGCCCACGTGGTGGGATATCACAAACAGCTGTTTTCACGTTGTTCGGGATCCATTCCACGAAGTAGCTGCTGTTCTTGTTCTGGATGTTTAACATTTGCTCATCCACCTCTTTCATCGACATTCGACCACGGAAAACGGCAGCGACTTAACAAACAAAAAACTTTGAAATTTAAATCCAAAAAAATTGTCAAATTAGCCTTAAAGATTTAAGAATAACATGAATTTTTCAATAAATAAAAGATATACACCTATACAGAGCTTTGTTGAAATTTTGAACTTTTCATATCAAGAGCTAGCTACAATTCAAATTTAATCCTGATTTTTAAAAAAAAAGGATATTTTCAACTGTTAAGATATAGCCAAGAAAAATTAATAGTTTTTAATTATGATAATTTCTTTACGATTGGTTTTTATTCCTTCCCGTCATTATTTGCATATTTTGAATGGGAAAATGCAGCGACATTAATTGAAAAATTACAAATTGCGTGCAGACTTATTTTCATATCATGAAATTCATGATTTCAGTCTGGTAATTCAGTTTATTGCAATATATTTGCATAATATTGAAAATATTCAATTCAAATTCAAATAGTTAATAATACAAATACGACACATTTTATGATTGTACCGTCCATAGCTAGTTACCTGTAAGGTACCGTCCAGTTCTAGCTACCTGTAAGATGCTGTCCATGTCTAGATACCTTTAAGATACCGTCCATGTCTAGCTACCTGTAAGGTATCGTCCATGTCTAGCTACCTGAACTTTTCTGTTGATGACTAGCTGCCTGTACTATACCGTCCATGTCTAGATACCTGTAAGACAACGTCCATGTCTACCTTTAAGACAATGTCCATGTCTAGATACCTATAAGACAACGTCCATGTCTAGCTACCTGTAAGATGCCGTCCATGTCTAGTTACCTGTAAGATACCGTACATTTCTAGATACCTTTAAGATACCGTCCATGTCTAGTTACCTGTAAGGTACCGTCTATATCTAGATACCTGTAAGATAACGTCCATGTCTAGCTACCTGTAAGGTACCATCTATGTCTAGCTACCTGTACTATATTGTCCATATCTAGCTACCTGTAAGAAAACGTTCATATCTAGCTACCTGTAAGATACCGCCCATGTCTTGGATCGCAAGCTGCCATCATGTTCTTAGCATCAAACATCTGCTGGGTCAGCTCGGGCACAGATAGGGCTAGATAGATAGATAGATAGATAGATAGATAGATAGATAGATAGATAGATAGATAGATAGATATTTTTTTTAATTCAATCAATGTATTCAGTGGAAAATTAACCTTGTAAATGCTATGATTGGTGTCTTTTTTCATTCATTGATGTTGTAATTTCTATCTGATTTTTCTAAAGATGTGTTGTGAGTATTTTTGCAAATACTTCAGCTGTAAGTTTCTAACGATAACAAAGTACAAAATCTCTCCTTTAATTGCTTCATTAAAAGTAAGAATTAAGACAACAAATGCTCCACAGTTTTATTGTTACCATTAAATATAGTTTTAAAAATGGCGTCCAAACCTTCTTTTTTAACTAAAGATTATGTAATTTAAATAATGAATGAATCCAGACTTAAAAAGAATCCTACAAAGTTCGGTTGAATAATTTTAATATTTAATTTTTGCCTAGTAAACCTAGTAAACCTAGTAAACCTAGTAAACCTAGTAAACCTAGTAAACCTAGTAAACCTTGTAAATCTCTATTTAAATCCGTAAAACCAGGCAGTAAAACCCGCGTAAAAACTTGTTAAAAAATATAATTATAATTAAAACTTTTTTATGAGAGAAAATTATGAAATTTTATTAAAGGTAATTTAGGGGATCTCATTTTCATTCAATTTGTAAAAATTATTTAATCTTAGAAAATAAACTTAGTAAGAGTTATATTTTGTAAAGCCATATGTTAAATTCAAACACTCAGAATCTTTCCAGTAGATGTTAATGCCATCTATAATTTGGTCTTAAATCAAAAAGGGTTTGGTTAGGTCGCATCTCTGAAATCAAAATCTACACAAAAATGAAACTAGGGAGTTTCGTATAACGATACTCTTAAATTTCGGGCTCTGTCCCTTTTAGGGAAATTTACGTGGTATGTTAATTTGTCTAATTTTCAATATGACTATCCTTGTACTTTATACCTCTATATTGCTGAGAGCCCCGGGCAGTCAGGGGAGCAAACCCGGGCATAAAGAAATGCAGACGAGGAAACGGGACCATGTTCACCGCCAGCTTCCGCAGGTCAGCGTTCAGTTGACCGGGGAACCTAAATATGAATAAATTAACTTAACAATAAACAACAAGAAAAACTAAGATATTCATTTATTCCATCAAATATTTACAACTTCTGTTTTGTAGGCAAAATCGAGATAAAAAAGTTTTTCATGCAAACTTCACAGAGCGGGTGGTTATTTTACATAATTATCCCAAAAGACATTCAGTAACTTAACTTCCCTCTGTTCGGTAATGTTGGCCAAAAGGCAGTAATAATTATTTACAACTACTTTACATGGAAGTTCAGGGAATTTTACTTTACCAAAGGTTCCCTGTACCAATATAGCTTAAGAACATCCAGAGCGCAATAAAATAAGGAACGGACCCCATCCTTTTTAAAAACTAATTCTGAAAGCGTATCCATCCCCAAATCAGGAGTTTTGAACGTCAAATTTGCGCTCAAACTCAGGATTTACAGATCTTTAAAAAGTGAAATATGTCTCAAATGAATCCTAAAGAAGTTTTCGACAACACTGCATACTCAGAAGTACTTTCCTCTTCAGGTTATTAGTCATATTTTCTAAATTTTCAGATAACTTTCCAACAAAAATATTTAGAACAAGAAAAATATAAAGAAATTTAGTTTTGATATAAATATATCCAAGAATTTCAAGAAAAAGAGTACAAAAAGTAAAAGTTAGATCTGGTGAAATAAAAATCACAAAAACTTCTTTCGATCTTAGCAAAACTGTATGAACCTACAAGTAAGATTAAAATTTATCAGTTTGGGGTCATATAACCGAAAATATCTAAGGTGAGATGACCTGGAATATCTAGGGTCATATGCCGGGAATGTTTGGGGTCAGACGAACGGGAATGCTTGCGGTCATATGACCGGGAATGCCTGGGGTGAGATGACAGGGAATGCTTGAGGTGAGAAGACCGGTGGCCGAATTTAAAGAAATTGAGCGGCGGTTTAAATTTAAGCCTCAGCTTAAATATGGTTGGTTCCACTTGAAATTGTATCAAATGTTTCAAGATTTAAGCCGGCGCTTAATTTAAACCGGGTTTTGGCAGATTTAAACTGCGGCTCAAATTATTCAAATTCCATCTTGGGAATGTCAGGGTGAGATGACCGGGAATATTTGGGGTCCTATGATCGGGAATGTTTAGAGTCACATGACCGCGAATATCTGGGGTCATATGACAGGGAATATCTGGGGTCATATGACCGGGAATATCTGGGGTGAGATGGCCAGTAATGCTTGGGTAAGATGACCGGGAATATCTGGAGTGAGATGACCAGGAATGCTTGGGTGAGATGACCGGGAGGATCTGGGGTGAGATGACCAGGAATATCTGGGATGATATGGCCAGTAATGTTTGGGTGAGATGACCGGGAATATCTGGGTTGAGATGACCGGGAATATTTACCTGAGGCATGTGGTGACCCCGGACATGGTAAGGGAGACGAGGTGGTTCAAGTCCCCGTAGGTTGGGGTAGTCAGCTTCAGAGTCCTGAATATAATAGAGTTGAAGGGACTGTAGGTGAAATTTTAAGTATCACGACATTTACCATTGTCTGCATGAGTAGAAGTGTATCATTCATCAATAAAAATGGCCTCATAAACTATAAAAATGGCGTCTTCAAAAAAAATTGCGTTTTTTTACCTGAAGCAGATATCATACAACGCCTCATTGTCAATGCAGTACGTTTCATCTGTATTCTCCACCAGTTGGTGAACAGATAACGTAGCATTATACGGTTCAACCACGGTATCAGAAACCTAAATGAAAAAAATGCATATTCGAAACTCGGTTTTTAAATTTAGAACAGAAAAATCCGGGAAATAAAAAAACACGAACCTTAGGAGAAGGGACAACAGAATAGGTATTCATGATTCTATCAGGGTACTCCTCTCTGGACACAATCAAAAATATAAAAACAGCAAACAGATTTAGTAAAAAAAAACTTTTAAACAGAGATAAAATAATGTTTTCTTTATTTTTATTTTTTATTTTGTTCCTAATTTTAGAGATTAGGAGTGTTCCGAGCCCAGAACCTGTTCCTCCTCCCAGAGAGTGGGTCAACTGGAATCCCTGGAACAAAATTGATTAATTGATTTCTTCGTTTTTAATCGATTCATATTTTTGTAGATGTACATATTTCTTTGATTGGTTTAATTGATGTATTTATTTCTTCAACTGATTTTATTCAGCCTTATTAATTGTCCTTATCATTCCTTAACTCATCTTAACATGTGTTTAATGTATTTATTTATTAATCTTTCTTTTTATAATTGAATTATTAATTCCTTTTGATTAATACATTCATTCCAGTAAATGATATATTCATTCCTATAACTAGTTCATTAATTCACTTATTTGATTTGTTAACTTCTTTAATTGATTCATTCTGTTAATTGATTTATAATCAAGCAATTAATTGATTCGTATAATAATCTTATTTTTGCGGATTTGTAGCTAATCATTATTCTACCCACTTTTTCAAATTCTTCTTTTGGCCTTTTCTAAACTCCCCCCACCCCCCTCCAAACGAACCATGTCTCCCACTTTCGTTCCGGATATGGTTTCCAACTTTCTAGTAATCCAGGTAAAATTAAAATGACAATAAAAGAATTTTAAGATCTTTCGAAACGGTGGCGATTAAAGGGATTTTCAATATTTTTACTTTTTATTATTCTTTAATGGGACTGTAAGTGACCCTCCATGCATATATGACAATGCCCTTGAAACCTTTATCTGATCAATAATATAGAAGATATTGTCGTTTTTCTAGGTTTAAAAGTGTTTTATTCTGATAATTTCTATATGTTTTCTATATGTTCTGTATGTCAGAAAGGGAGAAATGCGCAAGTCACTTTTATACAAAACCCATAATAAAAAAATGAGTTTTCTAAACTAAAAACATGGATATCTAATTGATACTCGATCAGAAAAATCTTTTAAGAGCACCGTTTAAAATCGGAAATTGCCATGTTTGCATGGAGGAACACTTGAAATTAAATTAAAAATCCATATTTCAAATATTTCAAATGTTTTGCTCTTAAATTCCTTTATAAAGATTTTTAATATTTTTTTTAGGAACGGAGAAAAATAGTTTTTTAGAGGTTGCAGAGTTAAATTAAGAATTTTTGTCTGATTAATTTTAATCTCTATTAAATAATATAGCATAAGAGGGACAAGTGCGGTAGTGGTAGTGGTTAAGTTTAGTTAGTATTATGATGGGAACAAAAATTGAACTGGAAAAATTCAGATTTTCACATGAAATAGTTTATATGATACAAATCATGAATTTATCAAAAAGTTACAGCTATTTAATGATCGTTTAAAATGCAGACTTTAAAAATTTAAAATCTAAAAAACCTTGTTTTAAGATAAAAATCATATGCGATCCTTGAAAAATTTAAGCATTTGAAAAAAATCAAAGTTATTCAAAGATCAATTATTTATAAGCATAACAAAAGAGCATAATTTGTAAGTTTTAAATTTTTCGGCCTTCAGATTTAGAAAGATTGTCTTCGAAGCATACGAAGCAAATTAGAATAATATTTCTTGTATTTTAATATCAACCTGGAGACAATCAGTTGACTCAGCTTCCTTCCTTACAACATCCAGGACAGAGTCAACAAGCTCAGCTCCTACAACAACAACAACAATATAATCTCACAACATCCAGGACAGAGTCAACAAGCTCAGCTGCTCCTACAACAACAACAATATAATCTCACAACATCCAGGACAGAGTCCACAAGCTCAGCTCCTACAACAACAACAACAATATAATCTCACAACATCCAGAACACAGTCCACAAGCTCAGCTCCTACAACAACAACAACAATATAATCTCACAACATCCAGGACAGAGTCAACAAGCTCAGCTCCTACAACAACAACAATATAATCTCACAACATCCAGAACAGAGTCCACAAGCTCAGCTCCTACAACACAACAACAATATAATCTCACAACATCCAGGACAGAGTCAACAAGCTCAGCTCCTACAACAACAACAATATAATCTCACAACATCCAGAACACAGTCCACAAGCTCAGCTCCTACAACAACAACAACAATATAATCTCACAATATCCAGAACACAGTCCACAAGCTCAGCTCCTTCCAGGGAAAAATATTAAAGATAAATGAATTGTACAAAATGGAATTGTTTTCGTCGACAATTGGTATAATCTAAAAATATGCAATTTTTCTTTGTGGACATGTGCAGCAAAAAAGAGCTTGCAAAATGTATGTGCTTAATTTTCGCATTATTCTTTCACATTATCACTCAAACGCTTTCCAAATGGGTATCAATATATTTAATATTTAAACTTAGAAATTGGGTTTTAACATATATTTAGTTAGACACGGAAAATGTAGGTTTTCAGGCAGTGTGCCAGGTGTAATTAGGCATTGCTGTGAAAGCCCTGTACAACATAAAGTCTATAATAAGGGAAAACGATTTTTAAAGAATTTTTAAAATATATCTACATTTCTATCTTAACATTTTTTTGTCTCAATTTGTTTTAATTCTAATCCATGACAAACAAGGATATAATTTGGCTCTGGTTAAATGAATTATTGCAACAAGAAAAAATCACTGCATACATTGTAAATTTATCATAATTAAAGTATAATTACATTCTAATTATGTTTAAATTACAGATATTTCGTGATGCCTTGCTGCGTTCAATCAGTTCCGGTTCCACGCCCTTCAAAAATACAAAAAAACGCCTTTTTTGGTTAAAAATTATGAGAAATCTCATCACCCACCCACCCCCCATCCCCTGTAGTTTCTGTTTTTGGTTTTTATGTTTGAAGATTATGATGAGATTATTGGTTCTGATTATGCAAACCTGTTGATAAACGTTTTTCATGTTTTTATATAAGTTCGTTATTATTTGTTTTGTAAACAAAATATATCTAAAGGTACTGTCTACAGTGATACTAATGTATTTTTAAATGAGAGGTTGTTGTTTTTGTGTGTTGTTGCTGTTTTTCTTTAGATAATGTGTTGTTGATTTAAGACAGTGTGTTGTTGTTGTGTAAAATAGTAGGTTGTTGTTGTTGTATAAAACAATGTGGTTGTATATGCCAATGTGTTGTTGTTGTATAAGACAATGTGTTGTTGTTGTTTAAAAAAAATGTGGTTGTATATGACAATGTGTTGTTGTTGTATAAAACAATGTGGTTGCATATGACAATGTGTTGTTGTATAAAACAATGTGGTTGAATATGACAATGTGTTGTTGTGGTATAAGACAATGTGTTGTTGTTGTATAAGACTATGTGTTGTTGTTGTATAAGACAATGTGTTGTTGTTGTATAAGACTATGTATTGTTGTTGTAAAAAACAATGTGTTTTTGTTGTATATGACAATGTGTTGTTGTTGTTGTATAAGACAATGTGTTGTTGTTGTGTATGACAATGTGTTGTTGTTGTATAAGACAATGTATTGTTGTTGTAAAAAAACTATGTGTTGTTGCTGTGTATAACAATGTGTTGTGTTGTATAAGACAATGTATTGTTGTTGTAAAAAACAACGTGTTGTTGTTGTGAATGAAACCTTATATTTAACAAAACCTTTAATCCTCTATAACAGAAACTATATCTTTCTTTACTTAGCATAATCCTGGATCAGCAAATATTCTTTTTGCTTGTATACTTAATAGTACCTAGGCATTTTTGTTTAACTGTTGCTCAATAAAAAAAACGAATTTACAATTCTATTAACTGATTAAAAAGGTAAACCCAATGTAAAAAAAGTAAAAAAGCTGTTAATCTCGCTCTGGTTATTGGCAATGCTATAAATATTAACAGAAAACAAATCTTGCAAAACGATGTCCGTTTTTTGTCTGGTTTTTCAAACATAAAAATTTGAGACTCTTTACAATAAAATGTATATGTGATACATATGCATTGATTAAAAACTGAAATTTGGAAAAACGCATTTGAATTCTAAACTTAAACTTATCTGAGAACAAATAAAGCTATGATGCGTTCCTTGAGAAGGGAGGGGGGAGGGGGGTGAAGAAGGGATAGAGGGAGGGGAGGAAGGTTTTCTTTAATGGTTTTAGGAAGTATTTCTTTACAAAATAAAGTAACCATGTGAAATTTGATCAAAGTATGAAGTCCTGACAAATTTTAAAAAACTTCAAGAATGTTCACTTCTTTTATAAAACAATTTCAATATCGCATAATATTATTAAATTTATAAAAAATCATATCCAAATTTTCCCTAACCAGAAAAAACTTTAAATCGAATAAAAACATGTACCGAATTATGAAATAATTACACTCTAATTAAAACTTATTGGTCTTTCACTAAAATATGAAAAATATGATAAAATATGATAAATATGAGTATGACAAAATATGAAAAATAAATATGATAAATATGACAAATGGTGTAACTTTATAGCACGAGTAGACAATTTGGCAAAAATATTAAATAATGATGGTAGAAATATGACAAGGTAAAGAGAACACTGGTTTATTGTGGAAGTCCAAGGATTATGGAATAATCGAAAAAAAATCTTTTAAGAAATAACAAAAAGTCTTCCTATGGAAAGTGTTTATGGAATATTTTAATGATTTTTTTGTATTTTCCTTCTTTTGAGAAATTTAACATATCATATACTTTTTCTTTGTCTTTGCCTTTCGCCTTAAAACCTTCTTCTCTTGGTTTTGCTGGTAGGATATTTCCGTTCATCCTGCTCAGACAATTGTTTAAAGGGAACCTTTGTAAATCGAGGACGAGGTTACTTGAAATTACTTTTGAAACTGTATTTCCTTTGATGTCTATAAAAACAGTATTTCCATTGATGTCTGTAAAAACTGTATTTACTNGGGGCTTACCAAGGGTAGGGGTGTTACGGAAAAGGGGTTTAATCCGTGGGACAATTATAATTGTTTAATTGTTCTTAAGTATTACAGGAAATGCCAACAAAGATTTGTTGAAATCAAATTAAGAGAAACAGAATAGGTTTTAACATTTTTATCCAGGAAACCATGGTTATTATCCAGGAATCATGGTTATCCAGGAAACATCATTACCCAGGAAACATGATTATCCAGAAAACATGGATACCAAGGGAACATAGTTACCCAGGAAACATGGATACCCAGGAAACATAGTTTTCCAGGAAAAAAAGTTACCCAGGAAACATAGTTATCCAGGGAACTTAATTACCCAGGAAACAGGGTTACCCAGGAAACATGGCTACCCAGGAAACATGATTATCCAGAAAACATGGATACCCAGGAAACATAGTTACCCAGGAAACATGGATACCCAGGAAACATGGATACCCAGGCAACATAGTTACCTAGGAAACATAGTTACCTAGGAAACATAGTTATCCAGGAAACATGATTACCCAAGAAACATAGTTACCCAGGAAACATGGATACCTAGGAATCATGGTTATTCAGCAAACATGGAAAAATAAAGCATGGAATAAAAAAATCTGGTTTTCATTTTTTTATGATTCTAAAATCCTGCCATCAATGAATTATATAATCAAATTAATGGTTGTAATGCACAAAAGAGGGGGGGGGGGGGGTGTTTTCATCGTTAATTTTAAATCCCACATTAGCCCCCCCCCCTCTCTCTCTGTTGAATGAAGGGGTTTAAACCACGTGACCATGTCTGAACACGTGTATGGTCGTGTAAGGCCAACTAAATTATAGATTAGCTGATAATAGTGTGAAATTTACTAGATATACTCAGACACTAATTAGTCGGATTGTAGTTGATGATTCTAATCAGCAATTTTTTTATGTTTTTCCAAAGAATGATAAAATGCTTTTTTTGTTCTCTTAAATCCAAGCTCAGAAAGTGCACTTTAAACAAATATTGATTTAGGAGATATTCTTATTTTTATAACTGAAAATTGTGATCTCAAACTTTCCCAAAAATGTCGTTGAATGGTTTCCAAACGCAAAAGGTTGCTATCTAGAAAAATGAAAGTACGGAAGGCGAAAAAAATGCAAAATTTTCGGCGAAACGATTTCCCCATTTCGCTGGAGACCCTACCAAAAAGAAAATATTGGAGGGGTTTTACAGATTATCAGATAGAATTAAAAAAGGTAGAAAGGTACAGCTACCAATTGCGATGCAAATAATTAAAACATATCTGTGAACACTTTCACGATTTGCATGAAGGGTAAAGAGCTAAAAAGTCCTATTCAAATATTTAGATTTAGTCCGGATATCTTTAGGGAAAACTTATTGATTCAGGATTTTATCCAGTAAAGAAGAAGTTTAACTGACGATGGATAGTTCAGCAACTTTTCTCCAATTTATATACTCCGGTCCTAGGTTAAGCAAGCTGCATTGAAGACGGGGACAAATAAATTCCAATTCCAGGTTGCGAAGCGTTATTTAAAGTCAGTTTGGTCAGGTTCTCTGAAGAAACTTACCCTCAGTGTAGTGCCCTTTAGCCCAGTTATTGCCTGCACCGCTCTGCCCAAACACATAGTTGTCAGGACGGAAAATGGCCCCGAAAGGACCAGATCTGAAAATCATCGAAATGAATTAAATTGACAATAAAAAATTTACAGTTTATATCATAAACTTGTTTACTGATTATCATGGCGTTTTTTCTGATAATACAGTGATAACCAGAAAACTCTAAAATATAAAGACGACTTTAAACTCAATTATGACTTTAGTTAGTCCAATAAGCACGGGAAACAGAAGTTGGCCCGTTTAAAAAGACCCTCACTTGATTTGCGATTTAATAAGTACAGTAAAACTATTTGCGGCGTCAAACATTATAGAAATCCAACGTATAGAAATCGCTAGGTATAGCAACAAGGCGTATTTTCCGGGAGAACATTTTTTATATTTTTGAGAAACATTATTATTAGTTTTATTATCAATTACCTATTATTAAAGTAGAGTAAACAAATTTAAGTTAAATTTTCATATAAAATATTGTTGGAGCACCTAAGCAAAATTCATCTAAGTAGCATAATGTTGATGAATGATAAATTTAATTCATTAAAATTTGACAAATAATACAACTAAGCTGAATATGGCTCTGGTGCTTAAACATATTTTGTTAAATGAAAATTTGGCATTTTTTAGAGTGCAGCAGTATCATTATTATTATTATTACTATCATTACCTTACACTGTCCATAGTTCCGGGTTCCAAATCAACGAGAACAGCCTAAAATTAAATGTATGAAAAATGATAAAATCTTTATTAATTATTTTTCAAAAATAAATTGCATTTCTGAAAAAAGTTTATTTTTAATATGTCCTGTCTGAGTTACCGGACTAAGTCAATTATTTAAGTTGACCATTAATTAAAGGGACAACCGTTGTAATTTTCAGAGCTCCTGTATTTAAAGGGACTTTTCCGATTCACACAATTTTACTCCATTGTTTTTGCTGCAGAATTGCGCAAGTCACTTTTAAAGAGAAACAAAAAAGATCACGCATGCAACGTTTAAAAGAAACCCGTTTTGAATCGGACATGCCACTCTATTTATTGGAAGTAAGTTGAAATCACGTTTACGGGCGCCGCCATTTTGTCGGTTAGACTCCATCTTTAATTTGTATCTTAATTTCTTCTCCTGCTGTTGCAGAAACCTTTTATGTGTCTGCAAACCTTTGCAATTAGAAGAGTAAAATCATTCATTTCGCACACTTAAATAAAGCATGTAATGCATATTTTTAAAAACAAAAAGGTGGAAGAATGAATGAAAAGTTGAAAGAATCATGATCTAAAAAGAGGTAACAATAATTCCCGACGGTTGTTGTTTATTATTAGTCTTGAAAATTCCAACACGTGTTTACAATTTGCTTTCGTGTATTCATCCTTCTGAAAGAGCTATATTTTTATTTTTTTTTGTCATTGACCAATTAGCTATCGGATCATCTCCCGGATAGAAGAGTTTAAGTTTAACTCATTTAGTTCATTTAAAGTCTTCGTTCCTCTTTTTGACACTAATCCTTTTTTTCAATATTGATACTTTTCACAAGTATGATTTTTTAAATCTTTGCAGCCCAATGCCGTATACCTTAGATATTTCAACCTTAGAATCCTGTTAGATCAAATTAACTAAGTTTAAAATATTGAAAGTTGCAACTAAGTAGGGATTAGAAAATTTGAGTTTGTATCAAAGACTCGATTCCTCCAGTAAAAAAAGTTGATTAATTGATAGTTTGTTTAGTATTCACAACTTACCCTGGGTACATATTTACCCCCAGTAGCTTCGTTGTAGTACACATTAACTCTCTCCAGCTGAAGGTCAGATGTCCCTGGGGAAAACAAATTATTTCCATATGAAATTATTCACTAAAACAATTCACAAATATTATGTTTTCTAAAGTTGCTAAAAATGCTCTACTATCAAAACCATCCGTGTTTTTTTACAGCATAGAGATGCAAAAACATGACCATGATTGTTTTCCATATCTGCAGAGAGGTTTATTTTTACGGAATAAAGGATTTTTGATTATCACAATGTTAAACGAAAGAAAAAATTGGTCAAATCCTTCAGCTTGAATTTAGATGACAATCTGCTTAGCTTGATTTTGGTTAACAATTCCTTTAAATTATTTTAAGTTGAAAATCCTTTAAATTAGTTTTAGTTGAAAATTCAATTAACTTGAATTTAGAAGACAATTTTCTTTTAACGTAACTTTTGTCGTCAATTCCTGTAACATGATTTTAAATGACAACACCTTTAACATGAATATTGTCGACAGTTTCTTTAACTTGAAAATAGTCGACAAATCCTTCAACTTGGATATAGTCGACAATCCCTTTAACTTAAATAAATTCGACAATCCCCTTAACTTGGATATAGTCGACAATCCCTTTAACTTGAATATAGTCGACAATCTCTTAAATTTGAATAGAGTCGACAATTCCTTTAACTTGGATATTGTCGACAATCCCTTTAACTTGAATACAGTCGACTATCCCTTTAACTTAATATAGTCCACAATCCGTTTAACTTGAATATAGTCGACAATCCCTTTAATTTGAATGTTGTCGGCAATCCCTTTAACTTGAATATAGTCGACAATCCCTTTAATTTGAATGTAGTCGGCAATCCCTTTAACTTAATATAGTCGACAATCCCTTTGACTTGAATATAGTCGACAATCCCTTTAACTTGAATATAGTCGACAATCCCTTTAAATTTACCATGATAAGACCCCGTTGGGTCAATTCCGTGCTCGTCTGAGATAATTTCCCAGAATTTTGCTCCAATCTGGTTCCCACACTGGCCAGCCTTAGATAATAATAATAATGATAATAATAATCATATTAAGAATAATAAAAGAACTAACAAGTGCCCAGCGTTGCCCGTTGAATAAAAAAAAAATTAAACTCGATGTATATCAATTGGGGAGGGTACAATAGGTTTTCTAAAAAAATCTGCCAATTTGGTAAAACTAATAATAATAATAATAATAATAATAATAATAATAATAATATAAATAACTATGTTTTACTCCTAGTGAAAGAATAATTAATTCTACTTCTAGTAAAAGAATAATTAAAAGGATCAAAAAAGTTATATAACAAACTTTTTTTACTTTTTGTACCCTCTATATTTAGCATTCTATTTAGGGATTCCGTTGCGCTGAATTAAGCGGCATAGTGCTCGAATTGTGTGAAATCGCGCAATATTCCCCGGAATTGCGACGCATTACAGGGCTCGCAATTGCGTCAGAAAACCTTATTTTATTCTTTTTATAAGAAATGTGAAAATTAAAAGGAATTGTTAATCTATATCTTAAAGCTCTTTGCACATATGTATATATTTATGTATTTTTAAAAGCTAGCTAAAAGGCTGAACCAAATTGGCCGACATTTTTTAGGAAACCCTTAAGTGCAATGGGAGTGACATAGGCCAAAAAAATCCTAACAATGATGAACACCTGGATATGAACTATTTCCCTCATTGTCTGGTTTAAAGCCGGAGAAGGGTTAGCTCTGGAGAAGGTTTAAAGAGAGAAGGTTTAGCTCTAGAGAAGGTTTGGAGAGAGAAGGTTCAGCTCTGGAGAAGGTTTGAAGAGAGAAGGTTTAGCTCTGGAGAAGGTTTGGAGAGAGAAGGTTTAGCTCTTAAGAAGGTTTGGATAGAGAAGGTTTAGCTCTGGAGAAGGTTTGGATAGAGAAGGTTTAGCTCCAAGGTGTCAATAGAGACTGAAGGGAACTAGAGAGCGGAGAGAGAAACATTGAAACCTCGCAGCTCCTCTAGTTTCATGTGATATGTTAGTGTGACATTGTAACCTCCTAGCTCCTCTAGTTTAATGTGACACTATGGTGCAACATTGTAACCTCGTAGCTCCTCTAGTTTCATGTGACAGTTTGGTGCAACGTTGTAACCTCGTAGCTTCTCTAGTGTCATGTGATATATTAGTGTGACATTGTAACCTCCTAGCTCCTCTAGTTTAATGTGACACTATAGTGCAACATTGTAACCTCGTAGCTCCTCTAGTTTCATGTGACAGTTTGGTGCAACGTTGTAACCTCGTAGCTCCTCCTTGTTTCATGTGACATTATAGTGCAACATTGTAACCTCGTAGCTCCTCTAGTTTTGCTTTTTTGCCCAATTTTATTAAGAAAAAATTCATCCGGTTATTTATTACAAATTCAAAACAGTTTTATTCGTTTCAAATTTTCATTCATGAGCAGGAGTTATGATGGAAAATATTACAATGTTACGAACAGTATACTTTAGTTTGACGTCATATGTTCTTCAACAATTATTGTTAACATTTCACAAGGACCATTCTTTCTTTCTCCTTTTGTTTTATGTATGTTTTTTGTTTTGTTTGATCTTTTGTTATTTATCTATATAATGAATGTTTTTAATCATTAAAAATGTATCATTTACTCTCAGACAAATTAGAAACAATGGAAATTTAAACCCCCGAGGGTTATTGGAGTAAGGCATTTCTTACATATAAATTTATCTGTTTTTTTTTGATTGAATGATAGAGTTAGTTTATATATATACATATATATACATATATTTTTATGTTAGCAATAGCTGGCCAAACGGCTGCAGCCAAATTGGCAGAATTCTTTTAAGCGACCCCATAATTACGTTGGTGTAACATAGGTTAAAAATATTGTATTCCACGGGCAACGCCAGGCACTTCAGCTAGTTATCAATAAATTAATAGTTTTCGACGAAATACATAATTTTTATTTTACATCAATACTCTAAATATTGTTATTTTCTATAAACTAATCATTCAAGTTTTAAATGTCGTCTTTTTTAGAGTTCTTTGGAGAAGGGAAAAAAGGCAAAATCATTTAAATAAAACTAGGATGTGTGGGGGGGGGATACTGCAAAGGAATTTTCAAGTCGTGTCTTCAGTCCACTTTTAGAGACTTCAAGTCATCACTTGTGTGCTGTGAATCTCGGGGCCAAGCATTGATCGTCATCTCTCGCAATCCTTTGGAATTCTTCTCAATTAAATTTAGGGATCAAGCATTGATCCTCAAATTTTAAAGCGCCCACGTTGGAAATCCACTGTGATTTTGCTCGGATCATGCAACTTTCACAATTTAAAGGACCCACATTAGATATCGAGATCAAGTATTCAACATTAACGATATTATATAAAAAAGTTCCTATCTCTCTGGTCAGATTCTAAAATTGTCAAATGGCACATTTTCATTGTTTCAAAGATTTTCAAACATTGAAAAGTTTATGACCCCAATTCAATATACAACTCTTTTTTAACCAATTATTTTGAACACATGACCTTTCTAACCAAAGGAACTTTATGCAATCTGAAAGACATTTGATATTTTTAATCATTTACAATACTATACATGCGAGTAAAGGAAATTTTACTTAAACTATGGGTTCAAAAGACCAATTTTACATACAAAACATCCAGGGCGTAGCGAGGTTTAATTTGGAGGCAAAATTGGTCAAGGAAATCGGCCAGGAATTTTTTTAATTTCCTGGAATTTTCCCGGAAATGCCGAGTCCATTAGCGCCTGATCCAATTTTTGATATGTGTTTGGTGTCTATTCTGAACCAATAGAAATCTATCTTTCTATCTATCTCATCATCCAATTAGAGATGAATCCTTATATCGGCGCTATAACAGTAAATGGAAATATTTACTTATACTGAAACTATATTGTTTTTTTTTTGTCTGGTCAGATAAAAATGCGATAATTTTTCAAGAAAACTTCACAGAGCGGGTCGTTATTTTACTTAATTGACCAAGCAACGTTAATTAACCGTCCCGCTATTGGGGGAATCATATAGGTTCAGTAATGTTAGTCAAACGAAGGTAAAAAGGAGGTGCCATAAAAGCCAAAGTTTCAAATATTTAAGTTTTCCATCATCAGGTTGCATCGATTCAGGGGTTGAAAGAAAATTAGTTCCTTTCTGTAAAAAAAAGTAAAAAGTACAAATCTTCTGAAAGAAAATAATAATATTTCTAATTAGGAAAACTTTTTACTAATTCTAGACATTATACTATATAATATATAAATATATAATAATAAGTATTATTACGTGCCTCGTCTAATTTCCTAGGAAATGTAAGGTTTGAAAAGGAAAGCTGAATCCAAACTCTTCCAACTACGTTTTGCCATTTAAGAAACGATAAGGGGAACTTTATACAAACAGGGGGGGATTTTTAAAAATTTAAATTTTGCGTTTAAAATTGCATAATCTGATTTTATTTTTTTTTATAGAAAATGTTTTTTTTTTGAAAATCCGTGAATTATAGATTGTAGTGTACAGTGCTAGTAGATGATGGTTCACCATGCAATCAACTTGCTGGGACATTTATTCATTCATTCATTCATCATTCTATAAAAGTCCATCCAACCATTGAAAATTCATCCTAATAGGACTGTCTAAGTAATTATTTTATTGGCCCATCATTAAGAGAGTTGCATTACCATTCACAAGGATACTCTGGACACCTTTCAAGGGGGTGACAGCCTGACAGGCAAAGTATGGTAGTTGACCTGTGTTTGGTGTTTCTAAAATTTTAAAAACTACTGTCTGAAAAATCGATAAAATTAAAATAATATTTTCATAATTTCTGTTTTTCGACGTTGCATATTGGTGTATTCTCGTATTTCTTATAATTCCTATTATGAAAAAAATTGTATTCGTTATTGATAATTGTCTGAGATGTCCCAAGGGACATTAGGAAACTTAACATCCCGCTAATGGGGTAATAATGTTGGTCAAACAGGGGTATAAAAATCCTTAGGGGCATTCTATAAAAAAGGAGCAAGGAAAAACGACCTTAATTATTCTACTGTTTTCTAATTACAACTATACAGTACTATCATAACAAACAAAACAATCTTGTAAAAAACAATTATCCTAATATTGGAATTTTGTTTTCCCCTCTACAGAGCATTACCTAGGTAATCTTGCAGTGCAAACTTTTAAAGTATTTACTTAGATTTGAAATTTATAAATGTTCTTTAATAGTTTAAATAAAAGAATTTACCTTAATAATGGTATTTTCTTTTATTTTTAAACTAATAGTACTTTAAATATTCTTAAAAAAAAAAAAAAAATAAGCAAAAAAAAAGAAGCAATACCAGGATATCTTTGGCATCCTTTCTCGAATATATGGATGATGGGGTTGTAAATATATGTCTTAAAGGGAGTGACCGGCAATGTATGGTAGTTTAACTGAGAATGAAGTATTGTAGAGTAATTTTTTAGGACTCAATTGAGACCTATGAAACGTTTTTACGGTGCATATTTGTTCAACAAGAGCGCAAATTTAATTTTTAAAATCCTCATAGATTTTCCATTTTGGAGGGATGATTTTGAGCATCGATTGTTTTTAAATTATTCAATGATGACCACAAAAAATGTAACAAAACATCGACAGTAAACTAATAAATTGTTTAGGAACAGATTGAGAAAATAAAGATTAACTCTTATCATCGAAAATAACTAATTTTATTTAGTTATTAGTTTCTTTAATGTCTCCTCATTGTTCACAAACATTTTCTGTAGATTTCCTTCAATTTTTTATGACAAGACGACATTGGAAGAACTTAAAGAAATCTGCGACAAATTTGTAAAGATTAAGAAATTCAATATAATAATGAAAAGGAAATAATTGATTTTAACATTGATTTATTGACAAATTTCTATTGAGAAATATGTTCCTAAACGTCTAATAAGTTAACTTTAGAATTCTTGTTGCATTTTTCGTCATTGTTATTGAATAATTTTTTAAAAACCGATTCTCAAAACCATCTCTCCAGAGTGGACAATGAAGGAGGATTTTAATTAGCGCTCTTGCGGAACAAAAAGAACCGAAAAAACGTCTGATACGTCTCAAATGAATCCTAAAAAATTACCTCTTCAATGCTGCAATTATCAGTTCAACTACCTTACATTGCCAGTCACTCCCTTTATAGAACCATTTGAAAATACGTTGAATTCTCCTTTAATAATTTTTCAAATATTAAAAAACATGCATAATTTAAAATTGCAAGGTCTGGCCTGAATATTGAATAGTGCATGAAGAATGCCTTAAACAAACATGTAACTAGCCGTAAATAATTTATAAGGCAGAACTATCTATGTAATCAAGAAAGTAAATATCCCAAGCCAAATTCATTAAATTAGAAATTAAACTTAACAAAGGGAAAAATAGATTGGCCTCCATTTTTAAATTAAATTAAATTAGAAATAAGTTTTACTCTGAAATGATAATGCATAATTTTCAGAAGAAAAATGATCAATTAAAATGTTGAAACACTTGGTTTTTCTTCTTCTTCTAGTCCCTTTGTCTTGCCACGCTGAGAATACAACACAGGTTCAATAATAATATTAATAATAATAATAATAATAATAATAAATCCTCTACCTTCAAACACCAGTTCTCCGCATAATCCAGAAATTCATTGACTTCATCACAGTACTCATAACTTACTCCAGGAAATTTCACATACTTCTGCAAAGATTTCTATATGTTCCCTACTGCTGAATGTACAGCTGGAACATCAACAGTTTTGTACTTCTTCACCAAGGATATATCCACAGGACTCATCCCTAAATCTGCAACTACAATCTGCTGGAGTTGTTTTCTAGCTCGTTCAATACTTTTCTTCACAAGATCCCTTTCTCTGGTATGGGATTCAAAAGATCTGGAATCCATCTCCTGTACTCTTGGCTCGTTCAGTATGTTTTGCATGGAGTTATTCACTATCTGATCAGACAAATCCACTACCAATCCTCTCAATCCCTCTGTCACATGCTTGCTAGAATCCAACGAGTCTCTGATCTCATCAAGCTCCTCTCTCATCCTGTTCTTAGCTAGACCTGGAGAACTATAAGCAATCACTTCTTGGATAGAATTAACCAGCTCTGCGGGAACCTCCGTATGTACTTGAGTAGAAATATGTACAAACCAATCCTGGATCATCTCCACCTTCTCATCCAACTTAGTATCCAGTTTGTGCACACTAGCCTCCAGCCTGATAAACCTCTGATCCTCCTGATCCAGTCTCTCCCAAATCTTGGAATTGCTGTTCTCCAAGATCCCAACCTTGTCCTGTAACTCCAAATACATGGCTTCCGCTCCATGCACTGCTGTGGATAATTTCTTCATCCCACTGATGAGGTTGTTAATCTTCTCCTCAACAATACTCTGGCATTGCTTCATCAATCTCACCCACTGACCCTGTTGATTATCAGCTGTCAATCCTTCTGCAGATAATCTTGATATTACTTCTTCTAAAGATCCGTTCAGATCCAGATCTAAAGCTCTCCGGGTAGTTACTCCTTCAGGTTGCAAAATTCTGGGAGTGTTTAGGCTAGGCAGGACAGAGTCCGATCGAACAGACCCTAACCCACCCATTCCTGTACTTCTAGGACGGATCCCATCAGGTTGCGGATCAACATCTAGCCTTGGGTTGGAGAGAACGATCCCTGGTTGAACATGACTCGCAGACCCCTCAATCCTGTTCATAGAGTCGTGCGTCTGTAAACCATGCAATGTATTTAGCTTAGTAGATCCAAGTCCTGATGTTACAGGTCTCGGTCCTACCACTGCTCCACTACTCCTGGATTCAATCAGAGCTTCTCCTCCCCTGTAGATAGGTGCAGACACAACACTGTATGGTGATGACCTCTGTATAGGTTCCTCATTATGGAACACGTAATCCAAAACACAACTTCTCATCATTATCTCCTGATCTCTTTCACCACCAGCCTCCTGAACTGGTACTCCTTCATCCTGCTGGGGGTGTACTCCTGAGTAGTCCTTGGATATCTGCCAGGCTCTCTTCTGGATCCCGTTCAACCTATCCTTAAGATTCCCCAGTTCTCCCACCAATACTAAATCCCCCTTAGTTACTAAAACCTCTGAGACTTTCAGCTCAATGTTCCCCAAAAATGTCCTATGATTAGCCTCAATAACATTCATCGCCTGTGGAACAGAGCATGCCAATTCCCCCCACTTAATTATATCATCTCTAAGTCGGGACAAATCATCTCTAAGTTTTACATCAATAGCGTTTGAAGCAGTCCGCGATCTAGTGCGTACCCTTGATTCAAACCGCGTCCCCCTGCTGCTCTCAATGTTATCATCAATAAACCCCGTAACATTAATCTGAGGAGTAGACGCATATCTATTGGAATCAATAATCTCAAATCGGTTAGATCTTGCGGCTTCAGGTAAATTTAAGGTACTGCTCAGTCTATCCCCCTCCCCCTCTGACGTAGACCTTCTCCTCCCTGCGCCCCGCATGGCAAATTAGGAAATGAGCTCAAATAAATTTCACCACACTTAAACACGTTCCCCCATAAATTTCCAATCTGGCATTTATAGAATATTAAGTAGGTTAAATTAAGCCCAAATCCAACAATTTATCGCCCTATCACATCAGGTTACCAAGATATGTAGGGATTATCAAGTTAATCTCAAATAATAGAGTTATCCCGCTCAGTCATTTAACATATTTTTCCGAACTGGCAAATATATCAAGGATGAGAGATAGATCAATAAATTAGACTCAATTAATTGTTATCCATGATCAACAACATTCAGGATTTATCAATTAATCTCAAAGCAGAGTTATTCTCCTCACTCACTTAATATATTTTTCCTATCTGGCAAATACACTAACAGTGAGAGAATAGCTCAATAAATTAAATCTCTTGGTATAGTCCAGTGTTCGTCCCTTCAAGATATTGACCAAGAAGGTACTGACGGTGGATCATAAATCTCAGGTAAACTGCTTTCATCCAATCATCCAATTATGAACATTCCATCAACATTCAATTTCATAACTTAGACTTTGTTCACTCGGTCCTTCACTATATTTTTCCAATTTGGCCAATATACTGACAATGAGAAACAAATCCAGTTTATAAATTCAACTAGACGTCCCGCCTCAATTTACTAGATATAAAATCTAATAAATGATAAGAGTTAGGACTAATGAAGGATCTCAGTTTAATAAAGCTTCCTTGTAAGCTCGTTCCTACGTCAGTCCGCATATTTTCCAATTCAGGCAATATAGCGGCAACGAGAAACTTTTTGCTCAATCTCAATTAGTTAACCGGTTGCGATTGAATGTTTCGCTACTTAGCGAATTCCCTAAAGACCTAATGAAATCTTTATAAGTACCGAGTGGTATTTCTCTGGACAGGATTGTAAGCCTTCCTTCTCTCAACGCTCTCCATGACAAAGGATAATAATAAGGTTCCGAACGTTTATTTCTCCGAGTCTTCAATCTAAATAATCTTTTATAAGCCCACAGAAAAAGCATTGAGTGATAAATCATACAAACACAGCAATAAATCAACTCAGGCATTAAAAAACTGTGGAATGGAACCAATACATATAAATATAAAGCATAATTACCGCAGTGATCCTAGAATTTCACACGGTTTAATAATAGACGATCTTTACATGAAAAACAAATATATACTAAGGTAGAATCTGCCCGCTTCCACGCAGAAAACTTGCGCATGCGTAGTCGGTCTGGAAACAGCTTCTAAAACTAGTTTTTACAATACGTTCAGTACAGATCCTCAGGGAGAACTCAGGGATTCACAGGGGCATCACATAGACTTTATGAGCGCAGCATGGCTCGCGTAACAATTGTATTGTATTGTATTGCATTGTATTGTATTGTAATGTATTGTATTGTATTGTATTGCATAGTCTTATATTGTAATGTATTGTATTGTATTGTATTGTATTGTATTGTATTGTATTGTATTGTATTGTATTGTATTGTATTGTATTGTATTGTATTGTATTGTATTGTATTGTATTTTGTATTGTATTGTATTGTATTGTTGTATTGTATTGTATTGTATTGTATTGTATTGTATTGTATTGTATTGTATGTAACCAAATAACTTTGTTTTCTCTCTTACGTGTGCATAAAATCAAAAAAGGGGAGCTACGTGGTCACCAAGTCCTACCAGTAATGACGCGAAAATTTAACCTGTTCCATCTGGTTAGTGGAGCGTGTCGTTAATAAAATAAAAGAAATGTATGATGCACAATGGAACCCTTTAAAGCTTTGTATTTTACAGATCGAATGAGATATCCATATTTTTACCTTGAAAACTGATTTTTTTCAATCATTTAAAAAAAACTGTAGGATAATAATATTTTTTAGAGTAAGAAGATGGCTGATGCTCAAGTTATATAATTTCAAGAGATGTTAGATACTTTCCTAGAGGATTTTTCCCAAGAGTATTTTCTCAAGTGGCAACTTCCCAAATGTGCAATTTCCCAAGCGGCAACTTCCCAAGTCTGTAAAAGCTGGGGCAATCGTCCCCCAGCCTGTTCTAGCCACAGTGCTCGGCCCCAATAGTCCATCCTAGCCGCAGCCCTCGGCCTCCATTGCACCCTGCGGCGCCTCAGAGGGCCTATAAGCCTAACCTTTGGGAAGTTGCCGTTTGCGAAATTGCACATCTGGGAAGTTGCCACATGAGAAAATACTCTTGGGAAAAATCCTCTGGGAAAGTATCTAACATCTCTTGAAATTATATAACTTGAGCATCAGCCATCTTCCCACTCTAAAAAATATTATTATCCTGCAGTTTTTTTTAAATGATAAAAATAATCAGTTTTCAAGGTAAAAATGTGGATATCTCATTCGATCTGTAAAGTACAAATGTGCAATTTCCCGAGCAGAAACTTCTCAAGTCTGACCTAGCCGGGGCAATCGTCCCCCAGCCTGTTCTAGCCACAGTGCTCGGCCCCAATAGTCCATCCTAGCCGCAGCCCTCGGCCTCCATTGCACCCTGCGGCGCCTCAGAGAGCCTATAAACCTAACCTTTAGGAAGTTGCCGTTTGGTAAATTGCACATCTGGGAAGTTGCCACTTGAGAAAAATCCTTTTGAAAAGTACCTATAACACCATTTCAAGATACTATTAAAACCACTTTGTTTATAATAAAATCAAATACAAATCAGATTTCTCGAATTTTATAAAAGAAGTAAGCAAAAAGCTTGCAAAATCTAGATTTATTTGAAGTTGGAAGATTAGAAAGTGCAAAATGTTGCTCAATATCCGCAAAACTGCATAAAAGTATGTTTAACAATGCAAACAATTTGCCCCGAACTCTTTTACTTTAAAGAGAACACAATAGATTTGTTTCACACGTGGGTGCATTATCAGGATAAGAAAGGGAAACAATTTGTTTTTAGTAATTATCTTAAGGGACTCTAGAAGTTTGACCTTTCGTTGCTATATTGGCAATGTTGGATTGACAATTTGAGTGCTGGTAAACTACAGTGTAGAGTTTCCACTCAATGTTTAGCCAAAAAAAAAGGATATCAAAGGTTTAAAGCAGGCAGTTTAGTATTTTACGGTCACTTCAATTTACGCCTACAGTCATTTTAAGCAGATTTTTTTTGGGTGCAACAAAAATAACTAATTCGTAAATTTTAGCGGAGTACTTGACAACAAAAATTTATTTGTAAATCAAGAAAAGTTAAAGATCAGTTATTTTTAAACGAATATTTTGTTGTTATAATTTTGATATGCAGAAATATATTCTTCCCCCCCCCCCCGCCTACTGCACCTTATAGTCTAAACCAAAGAATTCCTTTTTAAAAAAAGTTAAACCTATAAATAGTATATACTTCAAGTTTGTCGATTTTAACCTTGGTTTTAGAGATATAAAAAAAGAACTAAAGAATACTAAATATATTTTTAAATTTAGAATCTTCGAAAAATACTCTTTCTCTAAAATAAATATAAAAATCACCAGTAAAAATGTTTTATAAAATGATGGTTTATTCAATTATATTTTATATTAAATATACATAAAACATTAACGAATAAGATACAAAATTTTCAAAAGTGTTATTCTTTCTTTACTCATCAAACATTTTAGGATGTTTAAAAATGTCACGATGTGACGATTAATCACTCCAATTATACATACACTACAAAAGTAAAAATATATATTGGTATCCTCTTGTTGGTAAAAAAGCTTAACAAATGCTTCAATATCGCCGCCCGCCGACGGTTTGAGGCGGGCCTGGAAAAATCCGCAAAAATATTTGTCCTGAAAATCCGCAAAAGAAGTCCTGAAAATCTGGAGAAAAATGGCCAGACTTTTGCCGCACAATCATTCTTTACTTTGCTCTTGGATGAAAAATAAACAGGATTTTGCAGATTTTACATTTTGAGGATTTTTGCATTAAATGATACTGTATACAATATTAAGATAACAATGAGAAGGATTAGAATCAGTAAACTTTATATATTTATAAACAATTTTTATATTGCTAAACTTTTAAAGGTAAAAAAAATATCTAACGTTTAATAAAAATCACACTTTTTTTCTGTGCATTCAATCATGTAATTGTTTTTAAAAAAGAGTGGAAGTAGGAGTAAAAAAACGTATTCAAAATGGTTAAATCCGATAAAGTTAAATTGGAATGGAAAAGGGGGGAAGGGTTGGTAATAGGTATAAAAATAAAATCTAAATAAAAGTCTAAAGAAATTTAACAGCTATAAATAAATACTATTACGAAACGAAAGACTGTATATAAATTACACGGTTTTAAGCCACCTTCAATTTCTTTAGTTCAAAATTCAGTTGTCTTTCGTATAAACAAATTTAGTTAAGAAGACTTGTCAATTTTTCATTCAAATTAAATCCCCCGTCACCTTTTCAAAACTTAACTTATTTATATGAAGACTATTGAATTTGAAGAGCTCTGAAGTCGTGGACTATGTTTAATTTGGAAAAGTCGAGAACTGAAAAAACTATTCATTCAAAGAAAGGGTCAATTGTTAAAACATTTTTGAAGAAAAAAAACATTTCAATTAAAGTTTAGGATTCAGAAGAAAAAAATTTAACAAGCTTTGTTTTTAGGTAAAATTCTAAAAAGTGCTAAAATTTTGTTTATACCGTGGACTCACCCCTTAGAATATTTTCAAAACAAAAAAACTAAAAATTTTAAAATCCGTCAGAATTAAACAGGATGCGTTGAGCTGTCCTTCCGACGAAAATTATGAAAAAGAAAAAACATGAAAGGTATTTTCTTAAACTAAGATAACCTAGCTTGTTACCAAATATAAGAAAAAAGAGCTTTTAACAGAAAATATATTGATAAACTGCATGAAACGACAAGCATTCAAAGGAAAAAATTAGTATTTAAAGCAGCATAAAAATATTTGGCAGATTATTCATGTAGCTGAAATAGGAAATTATATTTTATCCAACCCTTGCTTTAAATACAAGTTAAAACTGTGTTATATAAATCCCCTGAATGTTAGGGAAAAGATATAAATTTAACCTTTTCATTCATGCTTTCCCGACTGCCTAAATATAGCCAAACCTGCTTGTAAAAAACTATTAAATATTTACCGCTTTGGAAAAGTGAACAACGCATCCAAACAGAAAAAGAAATGTTAGAAAACCCTAAAATTGGTTGAACCTTATTATTCGCCTTATTTGATTTTGGGATTTACAACTTTGACATCAACATTTGAAAATTTAAACAACATTGAAACCTCCACGATGTACACAGTACACATTACAAATATCAAAACATTAATGAATGGGAAAAACTAGAAACTCCAACGAAAAAAAAAACACCGGAAATCAGTTTTAAAAAATGGCTTAATTAGAGCCTCAAGATGTTGACTTTAACTGAATTTTTTAGAGAAAAAAATGATCTTTGGTAACAAAAAAAATCGAATCCTAAACTTAAAAAACAAGTTGGGCATGAAAATTTATGAATAATTGATGAATTTCAAAGGATGGAAAACAATACGACAACCTTAAACATTTACAAAATATAAATATAGATTAGAAAAACATACAAAATAATTTTTTTTCTTGATAGTTCTAGTTTTAAATTTTATGTTATCTTATGAAAATTTAAATCTATTGATTGACTACTGAACTGTTTCTATGTAAATGTGAGTTATATAATGTGCTTTTCTGCATATTTCCTTAGATTTTAAATGTGAAATAAAGCTAGAAATGTGTAGAGTATCTAGAGTATTTTTTAGATTAGTAATATAAAATATCATTCTGGACAGAAATGAGATTGCCCCGGAGAAATCAAGGCAAATGAAGGAGAGCTTCTCCTGCCAGCCTCAAATATTATAGAACATGTTAAATATTTTCTGACATTCAGACACTAGATATCATGATCCAATTGCGGTGAAAGGATTGGACTACAGGAAAGTTCCACTACACAAATGTTACTTTAGTGAAGGTTGACTGATTAACCTGGACTATCGGATTCTCTAGTTTGCGACCAGGACCCTCTGGCTGAACCCCTCGTTAGCGGAGGGCGGGGTGGGCAGGGAGTCAGTAACGGACACCATACTTTTTGTGGATGAAGATCTTGAATCTGGTCCCAAGCCCTGATCCTGATTGGCATTGAATCCAAGGGGTGTAGAGCTGGATATCCAATCTTCAAACCCTGAGAGCTGTCCACCAGGCTTCTGTACAGTGCCCGTAGAGCATAGGATATCCTGAAGGAAGGCATTTGTCTCTGTCTCGTTGTCCCAATCTGAGAACAAGTTAGAGTAGTCTGACAAGTTAAGACCGGGTGTTGGAGATGGGTTCAAGTTGTTTGAACCTGGTGTTGGAGAGAGCTGGTTCTGGTTGTATAATCCTCCCATCCCGAAATTGAAATCATTAGAATTGATTCCTCCACTTGGACTAGTCAAAGACTTGGGGGAATTGTTAAAGTTGAAATTGGAGTTTGTTGAGTTACTTCCTGAATAAAACCCATTCTGCCCATAGAATTTATCCTGGAAACCATTAGTAGGAGGTGCAGGGCTCTGGTGACCCGGAGCTACATATTGCCCTTGAACCTGCTGCTGTTGGATAGACTTCTGAAGTGCTCGTTGTTTGATGTAGTTGGAGAACTCAGTTGGGGACATTCTATTAGGCTTCTTGCTGTTTGTCTTCAGCTTGGTGCTCCCAAATTTGGTTTGAGCAAAAGAAGCAGCGGTGTAGACAACTGGCGGTTGACGTGGTTGGAAAGGATTCTGGGGATAGTTTACAACTGGTGGAGATGATGTTGCAATGATCGGAGGTGAAACAGGCCCACTGAGTGGAGAAGACCCTCCATAACTGCTTTGTGAAAGACTTAGGCCATTCAGAGATGCTGCAAGGGTATCAAATGACAGGAAGCTACGGACCTCTGGATTTATATCTTCTAAGTTCAATGCGCTATCCTTCTCACTGTACAGGATTTTTACAGAACCTTTCTCTCCCATCCTGTAGCTGACTTCTCCAGGGTCAATCCACACAGCAAGATCAGCAGGAAGATTTTCAATTATGTCACTCAAAGGATTTCCACTTTCAGCTGCAGCTCTATTAAGCACAGGATCAGCAGGATCAGTGATTTTTAGGCACCTGTAAGCTGATCCTTTAAAAGGTTTGTCTGGGTACCAGTGACCCTGAAACTTCTCCTTAAGCGCATTCTCAAGTTCTTCTCCGAATAAATTTACTCGTCTCCTTGGAAGCTTGTTGTAAAGGAAGGAGATGACAAACTTCAGTGCAACCTGTACCTCTGTATGCATACTGCTGAGTATTCAGTTATTGCAGAGTATTAACTTATGTCAGCTCTCTTTCCCAGCCCTGAGTTTGAGTATTTTCCCGTCTCTTGAATTTGTACTACAAGCCCAGGCTTGTTCTATCACAATTAGTTGTTGGGTCACTTGTAACTCAGCGCTCTCCAGATTTCAGTCTTATCCAGTTTCATGACAAAGTGCTGTTGGGCCTGCACTAGTACTCTGGGTGCTCGGACTGCATTGTAGATATCGATAGAATGCTCTGATATATGACCAGCCTCCTCCTTGGTCAGGAGCGTACTCGGATAGCAGACCTCCAGTCAAAGTCAGCTGAGCGGCCTCGAGAGAGGACGGAGGCCAGCCAGGCCTTGGCAGAGAGAGGGGGAGGGGAAACCAGGGGGAATCTTAACAACAAAGTTGTCAGGAAGGCCTGAACAGGCCTCAATGTCAAAATAAAAATATTCTTTTTATTTAATCACTAAATCTTGAAAACCCGTACAAATGTATTATAAAACTTTTTAAGATAAAATTTTTTATTATATTTATCCCTTTGGTCCCCTGTCTTGAAAACTAGTAGAACACAGATTATAATATATTAAAGATATTTAATTTCAATTTGAGGTGGCAAGGCATTGATGCAGTAAAGCCTTTTCTCAAGGTCAAGATCATAATATTTTCTAGATTTGGAGACTTATAATGGAGGCCTACCCACACGTGCGCAACGTGACTGCCCTGTAGAAAATGTTTTCAAATCTTATGACGTTAAAGTATTTTTTTAAAAGCTTTGCCAAGATGTTTTTACGTTCTCACAGCTATACACAGTTCTATTACATACATCACGCTATCTGATATATTTTAAATATTTAGGTAGGTAGGTAGGTCGGTAGGTAGGTAGGTAGGTCGGTAGGTAGGTAGGTAGGCAGGTAGTTAGGTAGGTAGGTAGGTAGGTAGGTAAGTAGGTAGGTAGGTAGGTAAGTAGGTAGGTAGGTAGATAGATAGGTAAGTAAGTAGGAAGTTAGTAAGTAGGTAGGTAGGTAGGTTGTTAGGTAAGTAATTAAGTAGATAGGTAAGTAAGTAGGTAGGTAAATAAGTAGGTATGTAGGTAGGTGGGGGGAAGGTAGGTTAGTAGGTAAGTAGGCAGTTAGGTAGGTAGGTAGGTAGGAAGGTAGGTAGGTAGGTAGGTAGGTAGGTAGGTAGGTTAGGTAGGTAGGTAGGAAGGTAGGGAGGGAGGTAGTTAGGTAGGTAGGTAAAAGTAGGTGGTGAGGCAGGTAGGGAGGTAGGAAGGTAGGTAGGTAGGTATATAGATAGCTAAATGGGTAAAATTTAGTAAAAATACAGTTGGTTAGGCAATAAAATAGTTAGATAGTCAAATAAACAGATATTTATATATATATATATAGTTAGATAGTTAGATAACTAATAGTTAGACAAATTCTATCAAATAAAAGGCTACCTTTCCTACTTTTCAGCTCTTACCTACCTTTATTTATATCCTATTATATATACAGCCACATCAATCACATTAACTATATTTATGCAATTTTAAGAAACTGGATTTATTTGAATCATAATGCATAATATTATATAGTACTATCGAAAAAAAAAAAATTTTTTATATCGAAATTTTTTATTAGTCTATGACCCCCAGGGTACCAATGGCTTCCATCAAAAAAAGTCAGTCAATTTGGTCCAGCCGTTTGGCCAGCTGAAGGTAACATATTCATACATACATATACATACATACATAAATTTACAAATATACATATATATATGACCGAAGAGCTTTATTATAAAGATATAAGCTTATGTGTATAAAATCTTAATTTTGAAACTTTTTGTTTTTGCCTTCTTCCCCTCCCCCCTCACCCGAAAAGCTTTATTTCAATTTTAGATTAAATATTCAAGTTAATTAAATGATTTAGTTACTTTTTGTCAAAATAGAAAAATTTTAGCTGGGGGTGTAATTGCTCCCAGGATTCTAGGGAGGGGGGGGGGGGAATTACCCCCAATAACCCCCATAGCTACGCCAATGGATAGTTAGATGAACAGTTGGATAGATTAAAGATATACTAATAGATAAATTTATATTTTATTCATATATTTATTCAACTACAAAGCATGAGATATTACAAATAAGCAATCACAATTTACTTTGCAGTTTGGACCCGTCTAACCAGGGTTGGTTGTTTTGAGTGGTTGGCCCGAAGTTAATTAACGATACTGAATGTGATTACAGATATCAAGTTATGTTTTTGGAGAGGTAAGGAGTTGATTGGAAGGAAGGAGATTGTCAGGTGATCTGTGGCAGGGTGAGATCAGAGGGATTTTTATGTAGAGATAAATTAAAATACAGGGTGTTAATGATAGTAGTTACAAAAACAGAAATAAGCTAATAAAGTTTCAGTAATTTTAGTTTTTTTATATAAAATTTCTTCACACGATATTCATCTAGGTTTTTTTGCATTTAAACTTCTCATAATTCTTAAGATAAATATTGATTACTCTTTATTTAAATATTTTTGTTGAACACAATTTTACTTATAAATATTCGANCCCCCCCCCCCCTCCCTTACAAAATATTACATTTGTGCCTTTGTCGTTGATTTAAAGGTTGTCTTTTCAAGCAAAGGTGTGACTACATAACTATAAATTCTGTGACAAGTTAAAGATTTTACAAAAAAAATGTCGTCTTTGAAACTGTTTTATAAAAGTTTTTTCTTCATTTAACTTTTTTATTTCGTGCGCAACCAACTTGTATTACTTTGATAGTTGTAATAATAAAGTATCATCATCACGGAAAACCTTCAACAAAATAAATGGAAAAAAATACGCAAAAAAAGCTTCCCCCTCGCCTCTCTGCTTTCTGTACACTGCAGTAAGCTTGACATTGAAATCTAACTAAGGTCAGTGTAGCATTAGTTAGAAGTACTAATTATGTTAACCCTAGTACGGTTGGGCTTCTTTTGTCCAGAGGGTGGGGTTGAGGTTTCCGTCACCCTTATGCTGTTTTTTACACTTTTTGGGGGAGGTTTACCAAAAATATAAAAGACATTTATAAAACCCATGTCGTAGACCTTAGATATATTAAACTATGGATTCTGTTAGATAAAATCTGTTAAATCAAGTTTGAAAATATCAATTTCCTTATATTTACTTTTTCTTCAACCACCCTCATTTCACTATACCTTCCCCCATATCCAATCTCCCCCCTCAAGAACAAAATGAGGATACTTTGCCTATCCCTGATTTGCAAATAAAAACTATTAAAACAAGTATTTTTTAACTTTATTTGTTTAGTAATTTAAGTTTACTGGAGACTGCAGATGACAACTAATTTAAAGATATAAACTTGACTGCACTCATTAATGCAATTTGCTTCTCTGTCTGTTTGTTTGGTTGTGTCTGAAGCATCCACACCTACGGAAGGTAAAAAAATGTTGCCTGTAAAAATTGAATACAAAATAAAAAATCTATAAAATTTAAAAATTGTTTGTAAAAAGTACGAAAATTAATGGTAAATTAAATATAGATTTTTATGTTTTTTGTTTCATAAAAGAATCTCTGTTTATATTTAACCAGCTGTAACGATCTCCGTTGCTTCTGGAATCTTTAAATATCACCCAATACACGATCGGTAGAAAACGATCTTCTGCGCAAAGTCGGTTAATCTTCGTGATTATATAAGGTCGTTATGTATTTTTTGTTTTTCTATTGTTATAACTCTCTATTAACATACACATCAGCAGCAAACGAGGAAGATCAGGAATGAAAAAAAAACGATACTAAAAGAACAGCAGAAGGCCACAGACGTGTGACCAGTTCTGAAAATCATGAAATAAAATCAGCATTTACAAGAATGCTATAACTATATGATTAAAAAATAAAACTTTTTAAATACTCCTTTGCACTCTTACCATTAAAGTTAGAAGAGTTAGAAGTATATTTAATTTAATTTATCGTTGGACTAAGGACATGTATCACACTCCCCTATCTCAACTCTAGGGACATGTATCACACTCCCCTATCTCAACTCTAAGGACATGTATCACACTCCCCTATCTCAACTCTAAGGGACATGTATCACACTCCCCTATCTCAACTCTAGGGACATGTATCACACTCCCCTATCTCAACTCTAGGGACATGTATCACACTCCCCTATCTCAACTCTAATGGCAAAATGATATGCCTAATTCATAAAAATAAAAATAGCCCAACCAGGATAGGGATTAAAACAAAACTTTCTTTATAAACTTATTCGACTTAAAACCAAGCTAAGAACCTGTGCCGGTGCGTGGTATTACCAAGTGCGCCAACAAAAATTTGAGGCAAATCGGACACACAAAGAAGTAAACAGGGATTACTACTTTTTTTGAATAGATAAATATTTCTGAGTGAAAGTATATAAAGATTGGTACTGTCTCCATTAAAATATTACAAAACAACATAATCAATTATTTATAGTATTTTTCAGTGATAATGAAATAATAAGATAATATTTACTAGCTTGGAAACCCAGCTTTTCCTGGAAATCGTCACTAAGAACATTCCCGTGGTTCTACCAAGTTCTCTAATCAAATGTTAAAGCCTATTGTTTCAGAGCTTTTAAAATAAACAGAGATTACTACTTATCTATATAATAAAACAAGACATTCGTATATATATATATATATAGCCGGCCAAACGGCTGGACCGATTGGGCTGAATTTTTTCGAAGGAACCCATGGGTATCCCGGGGCTAACATCGATACAAAAATTAGATTTTTTTTTTCACGCGCAACGCCGGGCCTGTATTGATTTCCCTTGGAATGACCGGTTTCAAACTACTCTCACTTTAATTTACTGTGTTTTCTTTAATTCTTTATTCAGATGATGTTACTTGGTAGAAGAGTTTGGATGTTTAACTGAAATAGATTGAAGTATTATAGCAACAATATAACATTGATAAGAACAATTTTTATAATGATTTCATATAATTACTTACACGAATGTCATCTATTAAGAAAGAAATCAAAGTAAGTTTACATCAGCGTCCATGGTTGGTTTAGGCCTTACTGAAGCTATACTCAGGATCCAGGCATACATACGTGCGTGCGCGCAGCAATTGTACATATTATATATAGTAAAATGGGAATAGATCAAATGCCTAATTTCAAAACAGGCCCTTCCGCTAATCTTTTATATAAAGATTAACAGATATTAGGAATATCTCACAATTTTTTACATCTCTTACATACTGTTCATTATTTTGATCAATATTTTCGTAATATGAAAATGCTTTCTATAGTTCGATATAATATGAACAGACATAATCAAACCCATCCAATTTAAAATAAAGTTTTTAATATAAGTAGCAAATATCAAATAATCAAATCATAACAATGGATCATTGCATGACACCAATATCAAAACTGGTACAGAAAACTCTGAATACGATTACATTCAAATATATCATGCAAAAAACTGTCCATGCATTAATATAGTTCAATCGGAATTCCGTTGCGCGGATTGGACAGAATTGCGTGAAATTATGTTCGTATTACTCGTAACTGTGAGGATTTTCGCAAAATTGCAAGTAATTGTGCTCTCATTGTGCGGAATTGTGCAGAAATGAGCGAAATTTCGCGGAATTTTGAGAAATTGTTCGGAAAGTAGCGGAATTGCAAGGAAATGTGCCGATAAACTACTGGGGGTTGATGAAGCAGTATGAGGGGGGAAGGAGTACTTTTCAGTATTCTAAAGTTAAATTACATTTTGACCTTACATATACTGACTGTAGTGCCCAGCCAAGAATAATAATTAAGAGTTTTCCGCTCAAAATGTTTAAATTGAAGTTAAATATGATTTAGGTCTGACAGATATCAGACTCAGGCGACGGTAAAAATGTTTACATTTTTCTTAAATCGCAGTTACACCAGCAAAATATTGAGAAGATGATTAAGGCAGTCGAATACAGGCATCCAGGCAGTCAGGGGCTGCATCAAGGCAGTTAGAAAACTGCATTAAAGCAGTTAAAACTGCATAAAGGCAGTGAGGAAGAGTATTAGACCAGTTTAAAACTGCATTCCTGAAATGAGTTCAAGGTACAAGAATTATGATCATGAAGGGCCTTAAAGCGTATTTTCAAGTGACCCTTCCTGCAAAGACGGAAATGTCCGATTCAAAACAGTACCCTCCTTTGACTGATAAAGTATGAATTAGATAATTTGAAATACTGAATTCTCTCCTGAAAAAAAGAAACAATTGCACTGTTTTTTATAACTTATAGAAAGTGTAGAATTAATAACTTCTAAATAAATATTTGTAGAGGTACCGGTGTGAATCGAGATCGCAATCCTTTGCATGGAGGGTAACTTTAGATTACGCTTACAGTCCCTTGAAAATATTTTAGATTACGCTTACAGTCCCTTGAAAATATTTAGATTACGCTTACAGTCCCTTGAAAATACTTTAGATTACGCTTACAGACCCTTGAAAATNAGGTTGTCGTTAACGATCGTTAACGAAGGGTCGTCGTTAACGATCGTTAACGAAGGTCCGTCGTTAACGAAGGGTCGTCGTTAACGATCGTTAACAAAACGACGAATTTTATAAAAACGATCATTTTGAAAAACGATCGTTTTTAAAAACGAGCGTTTTGAAAAACGATCGTTTTAAAAACGACCATTTTTAAAAAAAGAACTTTTTAAAAAACGATCGTTTTTAAAAACGATCGTTTCGTTTTAGATTTTTCGTCGTCGTTATCATAACGAAACGATCGTTTTTCTGAAAAATGAAAACGTTAACATCCCTAGGTCCATGTAACGAGTTCATACTAAGAAATATCATTTACTCTCCAAAAAATTAGAATGGGTGGAAATTAAAACCCCCCGGCTCCCAGGGATTTAATGATAAATCCAAGGGCGTAGCGAAGTAAATGAAACTGTGAAGCGTCGCAACGCCTTGGGCTTTGATTTTACCGCTCTAACTCACTTATGCTTTTCTGTAGCCCTTTACATGTACATTTTAGCACTTTTCAATATTTGTTTTTAAAATTGGTTATCAAGATGAAATTAGCAAAATTCTCATAGAATTTTATTATTGACACACTGTTCGCCATCTTTGTTATTGTTTTTGATAAAACTAGTTTCTCCGCTGTTTTAACCTAACATTGCAAAAAATAGATGCAGGCAGCCGTAGTACATTTGAATTTCCTAGCCGGGTCAACCTTTTCGGTCCCAGTTTGTACTGTACCTAGCTCTATGGACAGGACTAGCCGGTACAGCAAGATTGACGTGGTCAGATATGCTTCATATAGGTTCAATTTACTTTTCCTAAAGGGGCAGAGGTGCGTGGCAACCCCACTCCAATATATTTCACATCAATCTCACCAGAAGGGGATTAGCCCGATTCACAATGGTACCTTTAAATCTACGTCAAAACAAAATGACGATTCTTTTAAGTTTTATTTCTGAATTCAATCAAACATAGAAAAACCAAAATACCTCTCTTGTTATAAAAAGTACGGTACGGATGGATAGGACATATATCGCTTTATTTTGTGGTTCAGCTGAAAATACGTTGACAGTCCCTTTAAAATTATATCTTTTCCTAGGACTGGGTCTCGCCAAAGCCTGGATAAACTAAGATCTGGGATAGATAAATACGACCGGGGTTTAAACACTCTTACAGCAGATATAAGGTTAGTTTTTGTTAAACAGGACCGGGGTTTAAACACTCTTACAGCAGATATAAGCTTAGTTTTTATTAAACAGGACCGGGGTTTAAAAACTCTTACAGCAGATATAAGCTTAGTTTTTATTAAACAGGACCGGGGTTTAAACACTCTTACAGCAGATATAAGGTTAGTTTTTATTAAACAGGACCGAGGTTTAAACACTCTTACAGCAGATATAAGGTTAGCGAGGAGGAGCTTTATCTTAAACTAAACTTAACTATACTAGACTAGACTAAACTAAACTAAACTTAACTTAACTAAACTAGACTAGACTAAACTAAACTAAACTAAACTAAACTAAACTAAACTAAACTAAACTAAACTAAACTAAACTAAACTAAACTGAACTAAATTAAACTAAACTAAACTAAACTAAACTTAACTAAACTAAACTAAACTGAACTAAACTAAACTAAACTAAACTAAACTAAACTAAACTAAACTAAACGAAACTAAACTGAACTAAACTAAACTAAACTAAACTAAACTAAACTAAACTAAACTAAACTAAACTAAACTAAAGCAGCAGGTTTACATAAAACCTTTTAGCTCTTATTTTTAGAAGATTAATTATTTCCGTTGAGAAAACAAAAAGAAATAAAAATATTGTCTGCTTGCCTGAGATGATTTGTCACTTTTGTCTTAGTTTCAGACAAAACTGGGATAGATAGGGATGTGCAACGTTTCGATCAATTAACAAAAGTTAATGGAAAATGTCGATTGTTTTTTTTAATTTAAAAGAAAATTAAAAATAACCAATTTATACACTTTAAAATGATGAATCGGAATGTGATTTTTTTGTAATTAAAATCAAAAACCTGTTATGGCACATTTGTGTTAATCAACCGTTAATTTTCATTTTTTAACCTCACATTTAGCTATTAGTTAATTGAGCGATTATTTAAAGGGGTCGGTTGGGAACGTTTTTTTACGAAACCCTCCATTTATAGAGGGAAGTGCCCGAGTCACACCGGTTTTCCGCTTCCTAAACAAAATGGACAAAATTGTCAAAATGCAACACTTTTTAAACTAGAAAAAAACGACAATATCTTTCCAATTATTGATCAGACAAAGATGTTTAGGGTACCGTTGTGAATAAAATATGCCACTCTATCCGTGGCGGGTCTGTCTGTTTGTTTGTTTGTATCCAATAAACGTCAAAACGGCTGAACTGATCGAGCCCAAATTGTGTGTGGGACCTCACGTGACCCCACGGAAGGTTTATGAATGATCAAAATTTTAAAAAGTTGTGTTTAACAGTTTTTTATTTATGTAAAATTTTGAAAATGCGCAAAAAAATATTTTGAAATCAGCAAACATTTTTGTTTTGTTTTTGTAACTCATTGCTTACAGATAAAGCCACTACTAGAAGTTTAAATAGAAGCCTAGTGTCATAAATTCTGTTAACATTCAACGAACGAATTGAAATAGTACTAACATGCCCAGGCCTAGGTCTGGCCGTCAAGTGTGCAACATTTTGCATAATTATAATTTTGTTATTTTAGCTTTTCATAATTGGTGTTACTTTGCAGAAAAGTTGAAAACTTCTACAGCGAACTGCAGAAAACACATTCAAAAACATTTAATGCATGTCAAAAGAACGGAATAAGGTAAAAATATGAAGTAAACGATTTTTAAATAGAAAATAATTAAAGAATAGGTTTCAACTTTACTAATGAAACTCTTGAACAAATATTTTTTAAAGTTTTAATAAATTGGCATTGAAAGAAAAAATTTAACCGTCTTTTGAAGTGCCATCACTTTCTAAGAAACAGCGGCAATAGTTTGAAAAATCTTGGGAAAGTGAAATTATTTAAAATTTCGTTTCTTAGATAACATTCTTTCAGGGTTCAGAAGTAATAAATATAACATCGGCAATTTCTTCTGTTTCAAAACAGTTGGACTTTTCGCAAGCTTTGGAATAAAAATTAAAGAATTTAAAAGATGTATTTTTTTAAATTTACTAATTTGACGCGTAATTCTAGTGTGTGACATGTAAATGTCAATATGTAAATATTTTGAACGTAAAATTCATCAACAGATATAAAAATAGAATGCTCTAATCAAGGTACTAATGCAAGGAAAGTTATTTCAGAGGGGTGCGCCTTTTTTGTACTGCAGTGAACTGTCTTTGGGCGGAAAATTAATTACAAGACGGATGTCACAGCCTGACATGGAATCCATTTTCACAAATAAAATCAATGAAATATTCTGGTATTAGGAAAATATTATGTGAATTATCAAAATTATCAAAATTTAAGGCTTTTAACCTCCTCGGATACTAAACAAACACTGATTCATCTATTCTTGTTTACAAATTCCGCCCAGAGAACTGGTTTCAATTATACGCAGAGTATACGCGACCGCAATTAACTTTCCTTGCATTAGTGCCTTGGCTCTAATGCCTAAGTGTAGAATTAATTTAAAATATTCCTTTAAATAATAAACTTTTTAGCAAGAATATCAATGATAGGTTTAAAGTTACAGTGAGTCAATTGAAATTTCATCATTATAAAATTATTTCTCCAACATCATCAAATGAATAAATAGAAAACTTCAATGTCAGAAATCAAGATGCAGATCAAAAATATATCATTAAATAAATCTGTACTTTCAGGGTCCTATCTTCCCAAGATATTAGTCCCCTCCTGTCACCCCCTCCCCATTCACCCCTCCCCACCTCACATTCAACTTCTCTCACGTTGAAATACCCAAGTTATGTGAAGGGTACTGTGGTGTATCAAACATGCCCCTCTTTATATTACGTCGACAGTATTAATATAACTTTCATATTTTACGCAAGCAATATTTCCGAATTCGAGTTTTTTCTTCAAATTTTTTCTTGCTCAAAAATTGATTGACCATTGACAGATCTGCCTGTTTTTTTAGATTATTCATAAAGTTGGCTAAAGCCATAGTTTAATTAAAATAACAGATAGAACACTAGATGTCGACTTTTCAAGATTTAAGAGTTTTCGGTTCACAATAGCTCTGAGGTCTGCAAAAATTGTAAACGAAAAATGAAATAACGTGAACAGTTCCTTTCATGAGTAGATAAATTTTTTTTCTTTTGTTTAGAGAAGATTTGAGCTGTGGGAAACCAATGATATCCAGTATTACAGGTAATCATATATGTTTAGAGAAGATTTGAGCTGTGGGAAACCAATGATATCCAGTATTACAGGTAATCATATATGTGTAGAGAAGATTTGAGCTGTTGGAAACCAATGATATCCAGTATTACAGGTAATCATATATGTTTATGAAGATTTGAGCTGTGGGAAACCAATAATATACAGTATTACAGGTAATCATATATGTTTAGAGAAGATTTGAGCTGTGGGAAACCAAAAATATACAGTATTACAGGTAATCATATATGTTTAGAGAAGATTTGAGCTGTGGAAAACCAATGATATCCAGTATTATAGGTAATCATATATGTTTTAAAAAGATTTGAGCTGTGGAAAACCAATGATATCCAGTATTACAGGTAATCATATATGTTTAGAGAAGATTTGAGCTGTGGGAAACCAATAATATCCAGTATTACAGGTAATCATATCTGTTATAAAAAGATTTATGCTGTGGAAAACCAATGATCTCCAGTATTACAGGTAATCATATATGTTTAGAGAAGATTTGAGCTGTGGGAAACCAATGATATCCAGTATTACAGGTAATCATATATGTTTAGAGAAGATTTGAGCTGTGGGACCAATGATATCCAGTATTACAGGTAATCATATATGTTTAGAGAAGATTTGAGCTGTGGGAAACCAATGATATCCAGTATTACAGGTAATCATATGCCTTCAGTATAATACGTATAATTTCAAATAGAAGTAACCGAACGCCTCTAACTCTCTGGTTAGTCCTGGGTGAGGCATTTCTTATGTACAACAGTACCCTTAAAGTTTTATATATTCAATGATGTGGAATATATCATTGTTTTTCTGGCTTAAAAATTTTAAAAATTTCCTTAATTGTGCAGTGCAATGCACTCTGCAGAAACTATATATATAAAGTTTTGCAGTATCTAAAGTTGTAAACTTCTAATATCCCTGTTTGTTTGGATGTCCAATCATAACTCAGGAAACACTTGACCGATTTGTCATAAATTTTGGTTGGGAAGCTCGAGAGACCCGCGGTAATGTTTTTAGCTTGGTTTTGAGATTCTTATTTGAGTGTGTCAAAATCGTAATTTACAACCGAGGGCGGGTAAACGTCGGGAGTAACTTTGAGTATAACTGGGTTCCCAAGCTAGTATAATGTATAGCTCTACCAGTAGAACCCAGGTTTATGAGATGTTTACTCTATAAATATCTCTATTATCAGAACCCTGGTTTATGAGATGTTTACTCTATAAACATCTCTATTTTCAGAACCAAGGTTTACAAGATGTTTACTCTATAAATATCTCTATCATCAGAACCCATGTTTACGAGATGTGCACTCTAAAAATATCTCTATTTTCAGAACCAAGGTTTACGAGATGTTTACTCTATAAATATCTCTATTTTCAGAACCATGGTTTACGAAATGCTTGCTCTATAAATATCTCTATTTTCAAAACCAAGGTTTACGAGATGTTTACTCTATAAATATCTCTATTATCAGAACCCAGGTTTACGAGATGTTTACTCTTTAAATATCTCTATTTTCAGAACCAAGGTTTACGAGATGTTTACTCTATAAATATCTCTATTTTCAGAACCAAGGTTTACGAGATGTTTACTCTATAAATATCTCTATTTTCAGAACCAAGGTTTACGAGATGTTTACTTTATAAATATCTCTATTTTCAGAACCAAAGTTTACGAGATGTTTACTTTATAAATATCTCTATTTTCAGAACCAAGTTTTACGAGACGATACATCGAATCCCGAGAATACAGTGTTGGGTCTAGGGGAGAAGGTAGGACTGGGCAAAATTCCGTTAAAGGGAGTGTTCGCGAAAAAATGCGATAGTGGCCAAATTCGAATAAAAATTTGATTCAATCGCTAATAGCTTTCCTTCTATCTATAAAGCCTGAAAGTTAAGAGCCAAGGGCAATGTAAATTCCGTAAAAGTGGCAAACAGTAAATTATTTATAACTTATCAGAATTTTTTGAAAATTAACGTAAGATTCTGTTTATAAAAGAATGGTTAATAACGCACATTACTCGTTAGGCCTTCCTTAATTTCTAACTGTTAAAGTGAGTGTCTGGCTAGACATGGTAGTTGAGCTGAGAATACAGTCTTGGAGAGAAATGTTTAAGATATCATTTGAGACCTAAAAGACGTTTGTTCGTTTGTAATTTCTTACTAAGAGTACAAAATCGATTTTTAAAATCCTCTTTGGCGCCCGGCCGGTCAGACAGGTTGTAGCAAGGCACAACCTGCTGGGTATCCGTGCTGCGTATAAACCTGCTGGGCAACCCATGCTGAATCACAACCCTCCTGGATGCAAGCGCCAAAGAGGATTTTAAGGATCGATTTTGCATTCTTAGCTCAACTACTATGTCTAGCCAGACACACCTTTTAAGCGAGAGAATTAAAAAATATAGTAAGATGCCCAGCCCAAGGAGAGGGAGGTTGGAACAGGATAAACAGGAGTCCTGGAGAACGATACCAGACCAGAACCCGGAGTGAGGTTTCTCCTTGGGTCCAGCAAAAATACAGGAAACAGAGCCATCTTGGAAAAGTATTTAACATTTAATTGTTTATTATGATTTTATGAATCAATTCATCGCGAATATGGGCGTACAAAGGAATTTATCCAGGGAGAGGCTGAAATTTAACCACAAATTTTAAAGATCCAAGGGGGCTGAGTCCCAATATTCCCCCCCCCCCTGTGTACATCCCTGCAAACGAATTATGATAATCTTTTACTTTTCCAGTATTTTTACATTCTACGAAAAATGACGACAGACGACTGGAAATAAAGTTCTAAAACAAAACCCATTATCTTCTTCAATGTATATTATTATCCAGGGGGCGGAAACGTCATGTGCATGTGTGTCTGTACCAAAAAAGTTTGTGAGAGGAAGACCGAACCGAAGGTGTGTTCTGTAGGTATATACAGTACATAAGAATCTCGGTATTTGTACAGTCTAGGAGAGTACATTTGTTTATTGTTAATTGTTTACTTAAAAATAAGTTTAATATACATGTAATATATTTTTTACATATTTCTAAGTCAACACTTTAAAGTAAACTTTCATGCAAAGAATATAATTTGGTTAAAGTTTACAATGAACTACTCGTTATTCAAGTTTAATTATAATTGACAACATTGTTCTGCATTTTCCTTGACTATAGTCATGTTGTTTGTCTGTACCACAAGAGTGTGTGTAAGGAATACCGAACTCGTCCGCAAAGCAGTGTCACTGGCTTTCTCATGCCAGACCAGCGCCATTTCCTTTCCCTTTATTCCTTTTCCCTGATATTATCCTAGAAGGCTTAAATGATTCTTAAAATTATCATTTTTCAGTTTAAATTCTGGCACCATGAACTAAGCAAATGCATAAGACTCAACCTAATTTGTTTTTTTGTAACTCAGGATTGAGAGTTGGCTGGCTTACATTTACAGATGGGCCTCATTTTTGTAAGAACAAAAATTTTCAAAACGGACAAATATTTTTTAAACAATGGTATCGTTCAGAAAAATCAATGAACGTTGGCCTAACAAAAAAAAATCTCACTGAAACTCTGAACTAACGATTTTTATTTTACTTTAATAATACTCTAACTAACTCTAATAGTACTATGTTTTTTCTATGGGAACACTAGTTTATTTGAAAACCATAGTACTTTAATAGTACTCTAATAGTACTCTAATAGTAATCTAATTTAATAGTACTCTAACAGTACTCTGATAGTAATCTAATACTACTATGTTTTTATCTATGGGAACACCTTATTAGTATTTTAATGGTAACATCAATTTATTTGGAAACCATAGTACTTTAATAGTACTCTAATAGTACTCTAATAGTACTCAAATAGTACCCTAATAGTACTCTAATAGTACTCTATTAGTACTCTGATAGTAATCTAATATGTAGTATTATGTTTTTATCTATGGGAACACCTTATTAGTATTTTATTGGTAACATCAATTTATTTGGAAACCATAGTACTTTAATAGTACTCTAATAGTACTCTAATAGTACTCTAATAGTACCCTAATAGTACTCTAATAGTACTCTATTAGTACTCTGATAGTAATCTAATAGTATTATGTTTTTATCTAAGGGAACACCTTATTAGTATTTAATTGGTAACATCAATTTATTTGGAAACCATAGTACTATAATAGTATTCTAATAGTACTCTAATAGTACTCTAATAGTACCCTAATAGTACTCTAATAGTACTCTGATAGTACTCTAATAGTACTCTAATAGTACTCTAATAGTACTCTGATAGTAATCTAATAGTACTCTAATAGTACTCTAATAGTACTCTAATAGTACTCTATTAGTACTATGTTTTTATCTATGGGAACACCTTATTAGTATTATATTGATAACATCAATTTATTTGGAAACCATAGTACTATAATAGTATTCCAATAGTACTCTTATAGTACTCTAATAGTACTCTAATAGTAATCTAATAGTACTCTAATAGTACTCTAATAGTATTCTGATAGTAATCTAATAGTACTCTAATAGTACTCTAATAGTAATCTAATAGTAGTCTAATAGTACTCTAATAGTACTCTAATAGTACTCTAATAGTACTCTAATAGTACTCTGATAGTACTCTAATATTACTTTAATAGTGCTCTAATTGTACTCTAATAGTACTTAAATAGTATTTTGTTAGTACTCTAATAGTACTCTAATAGTACTCTAATAGTACTCTAATAGTACTTTAATAGTGATCTAATATTACTCTAAAAGTACTCTAATAGTATTCTGATAGTACTTTAATAGTACTCTAATAGTACTCTAATAGTACCCTAATAGTACTCTGATAGTAATCTAATAGTACTATGTTTTTATCTATGGGAACACCTTATTTGCATTATATTGGTAACATTAATTTATTTTGAAACCATAGTACGTAAAAAGTACTCTAATAGTACTGTAAAAGTACTCTAATAGTACTCTAATAGTACTCTAATAGTACTCTAATAGTACTCTAATAGTACTCTAATAGTACTCTAATAGTACTCTAATAGTAGTCTCATAGTACTCTAATAGTACCCTTATAGTACTTTAATAGTACTCTAATAATACTCTAAAAGTACTCTAATAGTACCCTAATAGTACTCTAATAGTACTCTAGTAGTACTCTGAGAGTAATCTAATAGTACTATGTTTTTATCTATGGGAACACCTTATTTGTATTATATTGGTAACATTAATTTATTTTGAAACCATAGTACGTAAATAGTACTCTAATAGTGCACTACTAGTGCTCTAATAGTACTGTAATAGTACTCTAATAGTACTCTAATAGTACTCTAATAGTACTCTAATAGTACTTTAATAGTACTCTAATAATACTTTAATAGTACTTTAATAGTACTCTGATAGTACTCTAATAGTACTCTAATAGTACTCTAATAGTACTCTAATAGTACTTTAATAGTACTCTAATAATACTTTAATAGTACTTTAATAGTACTCTAATAGTACTCTAACAGTACTCTAATAGTACTCTGATAGTAATCTAATAGTACTCTTATAGTACTCTAATAGTACTCTAATAGTACTCTAATAGTACTCTTATAGTACTCTAATAGTACTCTAATAGTACTCTAATAGTACTCTTATAGAACTCTAATAGTACTCTAATAGTAATCTAATAGTACTCTTATAGTACTCTAATAGTACTCTAATAGTGCTTTCAAAGTACTCTAATAGTACTCTAATAGTACTCTAATAGTACTCTAATAGTACTCTAATAGTACTCAAATAGTACTCTGATAGTAATCTAATAGTACTCTAATAGTACTCTAATAGTACTCTAATAGTAATATAATCTAATAGTACTCTATTAGTACTCTGATAGTACTCTAATAGTACTCTAATAGTACTCTAATAGTAATCTAATCTAATAGTACTCTAATAGTACTCTAATAGTACTCTAATAGTAATCTAATCTAATAGTACTCTATTAGTACTCTGATAGTAATCTAATAGTATTATGTTTTTATCTATGGGAACATCTTATTAGTATTATATTGGTAACATCAATTTATTTGGAAACCATAGTACTATAATAGTATTCTAATAGTACTCTAATAGTACTCTAATAGTACTCTTATAGTACTCTAATATTACTCTAATAGTACTCTAATAGTACTCTAATAGTACTCTAATATTACTCTAATAGTACTCTAATAGTACTCTAATAGTACTCTAACAGTTCTCTAATAGTACTCTAATGGTACTTAAATAGTATTTTGTTAGTATTTTGTTAGTACTCTAATAGTACTTTAATAGTACTCTAATAGTACTCTAATAGTGCACTACTAGTGCTCTGATAGTACTCTAATAGTATTCCAATAGTACTCTAGCAGTACTCTAATAGTACTCTTATAGTACTCTAATAGTACTCTGATAGTACTCTAATAGTACTCTAATCTAATAGTACTCTAATAGTACTCTAATCTAATAGTACTCTAATAGTACTCTAATCTAATAGTACTCTAATAGTACTCTAAGTAATTTTTCTTAAATATCTGTTGCAGAGAAAAGTATAAAACTCCAAATTAGAAACTCTCATTCAAGAAATATTTCAAAAGAAAAGTTTTATCATTAGCTGGGGGAGTCCTTCATAGTGATGGAAACTGTTGGTTTTAGTTGATAGTTCTTTCACACAACATTAAGATTTAAACAGCTGATTCATTTATATTAAGGTTAAAATCTAGTTAGTCAGCTGATTAAAATATTAGATAATCAGCTAATTACACAACCAGATAATTAGCTGATAAAACAACTAGACAATGAGCTGAATAAGCAACTAGATAATCAACTGATTAAACATCTAGATATTCAGCTGATTAAAGAACTAGCTAATAAGCTGATTAAACAATAAGATTATCAGCTGATAAAACAACTAGATATTCAGCTGATAAAGCAACTAGATAATCAGTTTATTAAATAACTAGATAATCCGCTGATTAAATGACTAGATAATCGGTTAATTAAACAACAATATATCAGCTGATAAAACAACTAGATAATCAGCTAATTTAAAAAGTAGATAGTCTGCTGATAAAACGACTAGATAATCAGCTGATTAAATAATCAGATAATCAGCTAATTAAACACAACTATATAATCAGCTAATTAAACACAACTAGATAATCAGCTGAATAAACAATTAGATATTCAGTTGAGTTATAACAAGATAATCAGCTGATTAAATAGCTATTTAATCAGCTTATTAAACAACTAGATAATCAGCTGTCTATGCAACTATTTCATCAGCTAATTAGACAACTAAACAATTAGCTGATTAAACAACTAGATAATCATCTGATTAAAGAACTAGAGAATCAGCTGATTAAAGAACTAGATAATCAGCTGATTAAAGAACTAGAGAATCATCTGATGTAAAAAGCATTATCACGCAATGTTTTCAGATATTGATTTTCTGTTTAAAACAAACTCAGGATTTTATGTTTATGGAGATTTAAACAATATTTGACTGATCAGCTTAAATAAAATAATAGTCAGAAAAAATAAAAGCTCAATTTTCAACTAAATATTTATTTAAATAATATTAAATAACACATTATTGTAATCAACCATACTTTTGGATGTTGA
>NW_019396290.1:46447-48249 GCF_000591075.1 Eurytemora carolleeae | reverse complement strand
CCCCCCTCCCCCTCCACTGCTCTGGTTCTCTATGATCACTCTGTATAATTACAGAAGTATAGAGGTCCAATATCCTCAATATTCAAGGTTCAGGTAACTAACAAATGTATATAACTAGGTTTTTAGGATGCTTTGCGTCCATCTTCTATTTCAATTGTGAACATATTCTCTTTGTACACATTATAAAACAAAAAGAAAAAGAAGTTCCTCGATTTTGTTAAAAAATTTGGTCCCGCTCGGTTCAGTATGTATGATTTTATATAATATTGGGATACCCTGTATGTGTATGTATGATTTTATATAATATTGGGATACCCCGTATGAGAAATGTGTGATTTTATAATATTGGGATACCCTGTATGTGTATGTATGATTTTATATAATATTGGGATACCCTGTATGTGTATGTATGATTTTATATAATATTGGGATACCCTGTATGTGTATGTGTGATTTTATATAATATTTTTATTAAAACACAATTGTAATGGTACAGTTTTAAAGCAATGCTCGTAATAAGATACATCAAAATAAACATTTTAATAGACAATTTATTTATTAAAAATAGAGTAAGGTTTTACATATCTCATTAATAATTTCAATATAATAATTTTTTAATAACGGAGACAAGAAGGATTTATTTAAAATATTATGTTATTGTTAAAAAATTTATTATTTTTTTTAAAATTAAAAATATATCTACATTTAGAGGGAAGGATTGCTGGGAGGAAAAAGATAAGCAGTCAAACACTCAAAGGTCAATTCTCAGGTACCATATTTTTTTTTCAAAAAAAATTGTGTTTTTGGCTCTTAATTTATTGAAGACAATTCTATTATTTTATCATAAATAAAGGTTAAATGAAGGAATTAGAGTTTGTGTCACAAACTCTAATTTTCTCTTCACCTTATCTTTGCAATTTAATGGCTTAGGCCTTAGATATTTCAAACTATGAGTTCTGTTAGATTAAATAGTTTAAGTTTGACGAATCAAAGATTTATACCGTCAAGCTGCAAAGATAAAGGGATAAGAACATTTGAGTTTGTGGCAAAGACTCAATTTCTTTGCTTATGCGTATATCAGCACTGCAAGGTCACAAAGGAATACTGACGAATTTACCCTTCTTGGCCTACTGTCTAACGAAGTGTAAGATATTCTTATCTTTCTTGATGCTAGCATTTTAACAATCATTTGTAAAGTTGGATGAGATTCAATCAAAGTTTATATTATTCTATTCACTTTACTAAATTAGAAACGAGCATACTTTATCCAACTAATGAAGGGAGAGACCTGTCATATTTATACACAACATTATCAATAATTGAATTCAATACAATTTGCACTAAGAGATTAAATCAGGCTTCCATGAGACTACTTCTTAAAGAACATATTTAGGGTCCGACTTTTGGACACCCCCTCTTCCCCCCGTGAACGTATAAAATGCCTTTTTTTGCTGAAAAATAGGTGAATTTTTTATTAACATAGGTATGTATGGTAGTAAGCAGATACTTTTCTTATAAAACTATAAGATTTTTTGTAAAATCATGATTAAAAAAAAAATATTTAGCAAGAAATTCAACTTTAAAAATCTTTAAATTGCCTTTTTTTTTCTTTAAGACTTGCTTAAGTTTTTGTCTTGGAAGTGACTGTAGTTTGAAAATGAAAAAAAATAATAAATGTTGAAATTAAGATTTTGAAAAATCAGTGGAAGTGAGGGTAGTTTTTAATTTAAATAAAATTCTTGAATAAATGTTGATAAAAAAGTTTCAACTTGTCGGTGGTAGTGAGGGTAGTGGGGAATTGA
>NW_019396290.1:36662-46396 GCF_000591075.1 Eurytemora carolleeae | reverse complement strand
GGGGGGGGGGGGGGTGTCCAAAAATCGTTCTGTAGAAAAATTTTCAGATATTTAAAGGGAAAACAAGAATTTAAAGTTTTCTCTTCGTTGCAGTATCTCTGGATTTTCAATCAATTTAAAAGCTTAAACTACAATTTTCTAAATTAAGAAAATACTTTAAAAATTGGAAAGATTACAAGTAATCTCAATTCAATGATTGTTCATCACCGCTGAGGTCTTTTGAGTTTAAAATATTATCTTTGAAATGAATTCATAAAATTTACAAGTGCCAAGACGATTTTGACAGATGGTTAAAATTAAATTTTTTAAAAAAGATTTTGTACTTTTTGTAAATTTGATTTGATAGAAAATAAACTTTTTAAAATTGCACATTTCAGCGAAATTTATAAAAGTTTCTTAAATTCAATATTTTGCTTTGTCAATTGTGTTTTAGCTATATATTAACTATATATGAATGCGTCGAAAAATAACCGATTACTATTGTTTGTAATATCTGAATGATTTGTTTGGAATTAAATTGATTTGTTTACGATCCGAGTTGAATGTTGCATCTTTCCGAATTTGTATGGGCGCTGCGTTCTTCCGTGTGAGTCGTTTCTAACAATTTTCTCCTCATAGAAGCAACAGATAGAAGTAAGATTAGTAGCGATCAAAAGCGCTTTTTTATCGCATTAAGCCTATACCCTCTTTCATTTTTCGCGAACACTCCCTTTAATATTTGAAATATTGCGAAATGTGTTAATCTAGTCAAAATAAATTGTTTAACATTTAACCTTATTCAGCTCTGGAAATTTTTGTTTTATGAAAGTGAATCTCAACTTGATGTAGATTTGATAAGCTAGACATTTGCAATTAGAACTTGACATATTGGAGAAAGGCATCATAGAACGTAGAACACTGAACATGAAATGTGATTTACCATCACAAACTAATATTCATGTCCAGTCAAAAATGAAAAAAAAACTTTTTGTGTCTTAAAGAGTGGTTTAAAACGTTGAATATTATATATATATATATATATAAATTTACAGACCAATATTGCTATCAAGTAGTAAGAGCAAATTATACCTGTTAAACAATGTCCACTATTGTGGAAAACTTTAGTACTTTTAAAATTCCAAATTGCTTACTTACATATGCTCTTAAACAATATTGAGTTTTCAGCTTTTAATTTGTCTGACACCGAATTTAAAGAATTTGTGCCGTGGCTCTAATATCGTTAAAATTGTATTAAATTTTTCACGATTTATAAGCCGGTTCTCAATTGAAACCGGTTTTTGGGGGATTTGAGACGCGACTTAAATTCATTAAATTCCAACACTTATTCGACTGATATTATTTTAGATCTGGAATGCTGTTTTCACCTGACTCTTGTCGTCTTGCAATCCTTGAGAGTATATCTATGGCGTGGACCGCGGACAAGTACAGACATGTAGAAACAGCAAGGAACAAACCTTCCTCCATTTAATCTAAGCAGAGTCATATACTGACATGTAGAGACAGCAAGGAACAATCTTTCATCCATTAAATCTAAGCAGAGTCATATACAGACATGTAGAGACAGCAAGAAACAAACTTTCATCCATTTAATCTAAGCAGAGTCATATAAAGACATTTGGAGACAGCGAGGAACAAACCTTCATCCATTAAATCTAAGCAGAGTCATATACAGACATTTGGAGACAGCAAGGAACAAACCTTCATCCATTAAATCTAAGCAGAGTCATATACAGACATTTGAAGACAGCGAGGAACAATCCTTCATCCATTAAATCTAAGCAAAGTCATATACAGACATTTGGAGACAGCAAGGAACAAACCTTCATCAATTAAATCTAAGCAAAGTCATATACAGACATTTGGAGAAAGCAAGGGACAAACCTTCATCCATTTAATCAAATTCATACACAGACGTTTGGAGACAGCAAGGGAAAAACCAACCACCATTTACTTTAAGCAGTACTGTACAGACATGCGGGGATAACATGAAACAAAACTTCAGCCATTCAATCCCTTAATCCCAGCAGCCTACCAAAGAGTTTGATGAAATGTTAGAGTCATGTTTTATGAATAGAACTATAAATACCAATACCTGGGCACCCTATTTAATCCATGTTTTTGACAGATGAAAGCCATTGATTTTTATTTAACAATTTGTAGCATTTTAACAAATACGATAAAAGCAAACTTGTATCAAAAAATTATAAAATTAAATTAGGATTCACAGATTTTACAAAAGCAACTTTAAGGCCAGAAACCTTTGAATTTTAAAAATAGTCTTGTCTGCTTGTCTAACAGTAACATAAATTGTTATTGATTACACAACGAGATGAATGTTTTTTAATTATTATTTAATTAGATTTTGTTGCGCAGAATTGTGCAGAATCACGCGGAATTACAAGGCTCCAAGAAGTATGAAATAGAATTGGGAGATACAACTGACGCGGCCCGCCCTACCATATGATAATACATGCTTTGCAGCCAATTGAGTAAGAAATATTCAGAATAGGTTATAGTATACGCGGTAATTGTACATCAGACAAATTATTCAAATGTGCAAAGCATGTATAATCATATGATAGGGCGGGCCGAGTCAATTGTATCTCCCTTCTATTCCATACTCCTAACAGGGCTCCCGTTTGTGCGCAAGTAAATATTCATGTTGAAAAACCTTTCATCCAAACCAAAGTTATATTCTAACTTCCCCAAAAATTTGAAGGTCATTTTCTTCCCCCCTTTTCCTAAAGATATATATCTATTTATCTTGTATAATACTCTGACATTGTTTTTAACAATAACTTATATCTTCTAAAAAGAATATGTTATTTTTTCAAAGGGTAAATTAATATTTTTAACATTTTTGCTAATCAAACCAATTTTATCAATATTCGTAAAAATTACATTAGTTTCTACAAACTCAAAGATTTTCAATAAAATATGTTTGACCACATTTATCAATTTTTTAAATGCTCCAAAAAGGCAGACCACATTTTGGAAATGTCAGGACTAGGGCTATTTTGTGATAATCGTTTCATCAATCATGTTTGTAAAATTAGATTGTAAAGTCGTCTGATTAATTATAAATTAACTCCAGGTCTTTCTGATTAGCACTGTACAAAGCTTTTATTTAAGGGTACCCTCTGTGAATCGGACTTCCCACGGAAAAAAGCATCTATTTTTTTGAAATTTCGACTTCTGTTAGAAAACTAAGACGCCAGGTTTTCATGAATAAAAGCTTTCTATAAATAACCTAGCTAAAGTGCCAGGCGTTCCCCGGAAAATTTTAAAAACACTGGAAGAAAAATTTCTGAATTTTGAAAAAACATTTAGAATTTTAAACAACCAAAAAATCTAATTTTTTAGCCTATATTTACCCTACCTAAAAAAATGTCAGCCAATTTGGTTAAGCCGTTTGGCCAGTTATAGCTAATATATTTACAAATATACAAAAATCTAAACATATGAGTGAAGAGCTTCAATATGTATGTCATTTACTTAAAAAATAATCCGCTTTAAAAATTATAAATGAAATTCTGCAAAATGGTTTTTTAAAAGTTTTTTTCTGTTCCACAAAATGTCCACATTGTGTTCTTTTTTATTAAGAGTTATATGCCTATGTTTATTATTAGTTTAGACTAGATATGATACGATACTATATATAGTCTGGCATCATTTATAAACTCAATCTTATAACTAAACCGCATAAGAAAGTAAGTCAGACGAATTTCCGTGTCACGCACGTCTGCCCCATTAGTAAAAGTAAATTCAACATATATGAAGCATAAAGTCTGACCGCGTAAACCTTGTTGCACCGACTAGAACTAGGTACAGTACAAACTAGGACCGGAAAGGTTGACCCGGCTCGGAATTTCAAATGAACTACTGCTACCCGTGGTGGCTAAATTGAAAATAAAATCTGAGACAAAAACTGGCATAAAAGTTGTTGGTCACTTTTGATCATTGATCTGATTGGAATCTAATTTTTAAAGAATATAGAAGTAAAGAAAGGTTGGTTTCTGATGTGACAATTTAGGACAAAAAATGTCAAACATTGTAAAAAATTGATCACCGCAGGAAGCAAAGATATGACATTTTCCCGTTTTTCTGGTTTCATAGAGTTCCAAATTCATTGACCTCTGATACTAAATTGTCTTCCGTTCGAAAAAAATTAAATCAAATTTGACTTTTTACCTCTTTCTTGCAAAAAATTCAAATGTTTTAGAAATTATAATAATTAGTTTAATTATATTTAAAATACGGCAGCACATTTTTTCAGAACACTCGATTTTGCAGTTTACAGAGAACACTCTTATCATTTAAAGGGAGTGTTTGCGAAAAATGAAAATTGTTAAAAACGACTCTATACATTTGGAGTAAGACTTTACAATATCTAAAAAGTCTGAATCTTTTATAAATTTATTCTTTTTCTTTCAACTGAAAGATTTAACTTTAAATCAAAAATTATTATACTAATATTACAAATATTATAATAATACATAATTAAAACATTAGAGTTCGAATTTAATGAATATGAGCTGCGTCTCATATGAGCCAAAAACCGGTTTTAATTGAGCGCCGGCTTAAATCTTGAAGCTTTGAATACAATTTTAATTGGAGCAAACCATGCTCAAATTCTTTAAATTTGGCCTCAGGGTTTGAAAATGTAAACTTTAAAAACAAAAACGTAGAAAGCCTTGGTATTTTTCAAGCTTTGTCAAACTCTCACGAAATAAAAAAAAACATTTCCAAAGTGGGGATATGTTTAAAGAAAATATACCCTTACATACATGATAATGTTTTAAGTACAGTACAGTACAGTACAGTGCATACATTGTAATACAAACGAATATTAAAAACAAGAATAAAATTATTATAACTTAAGATTTTAACATTGTTTTAAGAAAGTATATATCTAAGTATATATCTAATATTGGTATTTGTTTAGAACTAATTTACAAGTTTCTCAGAGAATTCCCATAATTTTCTACTCCAGTCTTCATTGTCTAGTTCAGAGTTCTTCCACCACCAGGGTGCAAGTCGGCAATCTTCAAAAATATAAAAACTTAATTTTCAAAACACGAAAAAAAGCTGTTTCTACTTTATTTAAACAATTTACTATTTTTGAATTTTTAATCTTATAAATTGGTTACAGTTGAAACAGAATAGTTCTGATTTAAATTTGAAATTTGTCGAAAATTTGTTGGTACACAAAATGAATAGAGGAACTCTAGAATATGAATGGAACTGCAGGATCATAAAATGAATAGAAGAACTCTAGAATATGAATGGAACTAGATCATAAAATGGATGGAAGAATTCTATAATATGAATGGAACTGCAGGATCATAAAATGAATAGAAGAACTCTAGAATATGAATGGAACTAGAACATAAAATGGATGGAAGAATTCTAGAATATGAATGGAACTGCAGGATCATAAAATGAATATAAGAACACTAGAATATGAATGACACTAGAATATAATGAATAGAAGAACTCTAGAATATGAATGGAATTAGATCATAAAATAAATATAAGAACTCTAGAATATGAATGGAACTAGAATATAATTAATAAAAGAACTCTAGAATATAAATGGAACTGCAGAATCATAAAATGAATAGAAGAACTCTAGAATATGCATGGAACTAGAATATAATGAATAGAAGAACTCTAGAATATGAATGGAACTAGAATAAAATGAATAGAAGAACTCTAGAATATGAATGGAACTTGAATATAATAAAAAGAAGAACTCTAGAACATGAATGGAACTGCAGGATCATAAAATAAATAGAAGAACTCTAGACTATGAATGGAACTTGAATATAATGAATAGAAGAACTCTAGAATATGAATGGAACTAGAATATAATGAATAAAAGAACTCTAGAATATGAATGGAACTAGAATATAATGAATAGAAGAACTCTAGAATATGAATGCAACTTGAATATAATGAATAGAAGAACTCTAGAATATGAATGCAACTAGAATATAATTAATAAAAGAACTCTAGAATATGAATGGAACTAGATCATAAAATAAATAGAAGAACTCTAGAATATGAATGGAACTAATGAATAAAAGAACTCTAGAATATGAATGGAACTAGATCATAAATGAATAGAAGAACTCTAGAATATGAATTGAACTAGATCATAAATGAATAGAAGAACTCTAGAATATGAATTGAACAGGATCATAAATGAATAGAAGATTTCTAGAATATGAATGGAACTGGATCATAAATGAAAAGAAGAACTCTAGAATATGAATGGAACTAGATCATAAAATGAATAAAAGAATTCTAGAATATGAATGGAACTGCAGGATCATAAAATGAATGGCTGAACCAAATAAAAGGATAAAAACTTCTTCAAACTTTGGGAAGAAATAAGAATGAAATGAAATTAGAAACTTTTTAAAATCCAGATTTAAGTGACATAGTCTGTAAAATAATACCTAATCTAGAAAACTGTAGAATGTGAATGTCGTCTTTGTTTTGATAAAGAAAAATCAAAATTGTGTAATCTTAGATACAGAGTGTCCCAAGAAACATGACAGTTGGTGAATAGTTTAAAATGTCTTCTTCCATAATTAGTTAAGTTGTTTGATACTGAAGAGAATGATTAAAAATATTATATGACAATCATATTTTAGATAAATTGATTTCAGAGTAAAATAAAAATTAGTAAAAATATGAGGAAACGATCGTTTTTAAGAACAATAGTTTTGAAAACGACCCTTCGTTAACGTTCGTTAACGACCTTTTAATGAGAAAATACATACTATCATTTTTTTGTCATAAAAAGTTCAAAACGAGTGGTTCGTTTTCAAACCGATCGTTTTATTCTATAAACGAAAACAAAATAAAACGAACGATCGTTTTTGATCGTTTTTTAAAAACTAATAACAACCGTAGATACAAATTATTAAACTTTTAGTTAAAATCATTGCCACAACTCGGATTTTTTAATCCCTATCTTTTTGTCGCATAGACCATCGATATTAAAACTATGAATTCTGTTAGATCAAAAGTTTAAAAATCAGGTTGCAAAGATATGGAAATTTGAATAAGTTCTTTTAAATCGTTCAAATAAAATATTTTCTCGGTGCTAAATATATACCTTGATAATATTCTCCGTTCACTAAACCATTTTCTACACAGCAATAGATAGAAGTTTGAGCACCCTAATAAGATTAGGATTAATGTGGTCGCAAAATAGTTTTTTCAAGTTGTGATTTCAGTTAACGATTTCACGGTAAAAGAGAGAAAGAAAGAAAAAACAGGAGACAAAGATAGATAGATAGACAGAAAGTTAGATATACACAAAGAAAGAAAGACAGATAAATAGATAGATAGATTTGCACAAATTAAAAGAAAAATTTGGAATTGAGTCGTTGTCACAAATTCTGATTTTCTAATCCCTCTAAATTTGAAACACAAAGTAGTACTCTAAGGCAGATCATGGACATTTTAAACTATGAATTATGTTAGATTAAGGAGTAAGATTGCAGTTATATGAGGGTTAAAAAAATTGAGTCTGTGTCAAAAACTCAAATCCTTTACACAAAGTTTAAACATAAACTAAAAGGCCTCAAACTAATTTTAAAGATTCCAAGATTATTTCTATTATGACAAAATATACCTGTTTAGCTGTTTTTCCATAGATATATGAAAACACCAGAAGCATTTTTCTTAAAAATTTTTAAAAAATTATTTTTTAAATCTTTAACATTCGCTAAAAAAAGTCTCAAGTTCTGAAAAAAATGGGAACGCATCCAGCCTAACTAAATATCTTTCCAAAATAATGTTACGATTTCAAGGACTAAGATAACGAAAACGATTTACTCGCCACAAAATCGAATTTTGAAATTAAAATTTCTTTGTCATTTTGTGGTGAAAACCTTGGACTTTTCAATACTCTTTGTCAATTTTATACAAAAAAATAAATCATATTTTGAAATTACAAATATTTACGAGATCAGATTTAAAAAATAAAAGAATTTGAAAATTAGAATTTCAGACAAGTAACAAGTTGAAGTTGATGTGGAAGTATAGATTTAGAGTTTTTGATTTTTAGACGATTTCATTATTTTTGAATAATTAAGCAATTCAGCGATTGATATACAGGGTAACCCAGAAAGGATGAGACGATTGTGAGATAATTTATAAACCCTAAATGAACTAGGTTTAAAGTAAATCTTTATCTAAAGAGATTCTAATCGACATTAAAGTCTGATTTAAAACATTATAGAAACCGAACGTTACAGAAACCGCTTGGTACAGGGTGTCCCAAAAAAACAAGGGTATTCAGTGGTAAATTGGATATCGTCTCTGTTATGAATTATCATTGTAATACCAAATTTCAAAAGCCATAATATTATTATGTCTGCTAGAGTTTACTTTATGAAAAGGGTAAAAGACTGCAAAGATGTGTCTATAATGTCTTCAAAAGATGAACAGTGCAGACGGACAAGTTTACTCTGTTTGTATACTTTGATTTTCTTGTTTTAAGTACAACCGTATGCAGTCAAAACATAAACAAACAAAATGTGAACATAGCAGACGATTACAGCATTCTCAGAAGGTATCACTATACTAAATCAAATAATTATTTAAAAAGACGATATCGAATTCGTCACTGAATTCCATGTTTATTGGGATCAACAAGGCGTATTTTGCAAGAGAATATCTTTTTATATTTTAGAAAAATTAAACTTTTTTTGTAAAACATTGTAGCTTATCATTATCATTTTCATTATTTTTATTTTTTAACATACCCTAGACTATGCTACTAACAATTTTACTGTGTATATTTGTACTGCTCTTATAGTGTTTAAGGTCCCCCAGATTTTATTATGTATCGACATCATAAATGAATGCTTACATCAAATTGCGTGTTACTATTTAAAAAAACTATTTTATGAAAATGATAAGTACAGTTATATTTTTAAAAAAAGAATTTCCAAAATATAAAAAATATTCTCCCGCAAAATACGCCTTGTTGCTATACCTAGCCACGGGGCGCCATTTTGTATTTCCGAGCCTAGCCAACCTTTCCGGTCCAAGTTTGTACTGTACCGCACGGACATTGGCTTAATTAAGCAGACAATCAACAGGGCTAGCCGGTGCAAAAAGGTTGACGCGGTCAGACTTCATATATGTTGAATTTACTTTTTTGAAAAGCCCTTGACTATGCCATTTCAAATATGCCAAAAAAATTTGCAAAATTTAAATAACCAGAAATCAGAAATAATCAAGAAAAAATAAAAAATTTGCAAATTTCCTTTGACAGTTTGTCTGCAAAAAATGTGCATTTTTTTCGCAAAACTTGTACAATTCGTTTCATTATGTCAAAGGCCTTCCAAAAAGCTAAAGGGGATGGTGGAGTTGGCACATTTGATGTAGGGGGGGGGGGCCCTGCCTTCGTTTTTGGTTCAAATCTTCCAATTTTTTGGGTGCGCGCCTAATTAGGGTTCGAAATTCCTATAATAAAATAAAATTGAACTTTAATGACCTCTAATGACCTCTAATGACCTCTAATGACCTCTAATGACCTCCACCAATAGAAAATATTTCAACTATTGCTTAATGCATATCAAACGAAAGCTGGGAACCCAGGGAATCCAGTAGCAGCAACAAATCCAGTGTTTGACCTTCTAATGACCTCTTACGACCTCTAATGACCTAAATGACCTCCAAAAATGAAAATGTTTTAACTATGGCTT
>NW_019396290.1:15882-36577 GCF_000591075.1 Eurytemora carolleeae | reverse complement strand
AGCTAAATTTTATCAAAATCTGACAAGTGAAAGTGGGTCAAAACAAAGATTTAGTTTGCTACAGGCAAAAGCAGTCATTCAGGCAGTGTGCCTGAGGACTCAGGCAGTTAGTATTAAAGCCCGGTTTTAGGCCTAAAGGGAGGGCTTTGGGTATGTAGGAAAAGTCAGAAAATTTCAACAGCCTCAGACCAATACTTTTTGAGTTATGTAAAAAAAAAAACCAGCAGGAATAGGGTTAAAGTCTCATCCTTTATGCTGGGTAACGCTGAAGTTCAAAGAAAGGCCGGGGGAAGAAACCGCACTGAATATTACCCAAGAATGGTTTGTAGGATTGGAGGTAGTTTCTTATACCATGGAGGAGACTCCATATTCTGGAATATTTCAGTCCTAAACATAAAGTTTCATCAGTATTAAAGGGATTGTAGGCGTACTTTCAATTGACCCTTCATTTTAGGGCAGGCCTATTCGATTCACAACGGCACCCTCTAAACTGTTTAGCAACAATAAGGAAGATATGTGTAGTTTTTCTTTCTTGTAAAGTGTTAAACTTTGACAATTGTCTTCCATACAAGAAAACGATCAATTTTTAGCTAGATCAAAAGGATATCATCTCATTCATCCTTCATTATACAAATTAAAAATTAAAAGGGTTCTGTTGTGAAACATTAGAAGGGTTCCGTTGTGAAACATTAAAAGGGTTCCGTTGTGAAATATTAAAAGGGTTCCGTTGTGAAATATTAAAAGGGTTCCGTTGTGAAATATGAAAAGGGTTCTGTTGTGAAATATTAAAAAGGGTTCTGTTGTGAAATATTAAAAGGGTTCCGTTATGAAATACTAAAAGGGTTCTGTTGTGAAATATTAAAAGGGTTCCGTTGTGAAATATTAAAACGGTTGCGTTGTGAAATATTAAAAGGGTTCCGTTATGAAATATTAAAAGAGTTCTGTTGTGAAATATTAAAAGGGTTCTGTTGTGAAATATTAAAAGGGTTCCGTTATGAAATATTAAAAGAGTTCTTTTATGAAATATTAAAAGGGTTCTGTTGTGAAATATTAAAAGGGTTCCGTAGTAAAATATTAAAAGGGCTCCGTTGTGAAATATAAAAGGGTTCCGTTGTGAAATATTAAAAGGGTTCTGTTGTGAAATATAAAAATCATGCATCTGAATTTTGAATAAAATTAATCTTAACTGTTTCTGCCTGTTTAGCAAAAATCCATGATTAGCTTTCTAAAAATGGCACAAACCAGTTATATCAAGTTAAAAATACAAAAAAACGAATATCTAAAAGAATCGGAATCGTTCTTTCACTTTCATTTTGCTTAACTTGAAAGTGAAAATTAAACATAATCTTGGCTGTTTTATTGCTCGCATACTCTACAAATAATGTCGTTTAGTTTTCTGAAAATGACACGAACCAGTTTTATCCAGAGTTTAAAAATCCAAAGCTTGGAAATATCAACAAAAAATCGGTATCCTTCTTGCATCCCATTTTACTGTCAAGTGTGGAGATAAACGCATTGGGTCTTTTTTATTTCGTTCGTTAATCGTTCTAAAAGGACCGATTTCGTTTTTTTTTCAATCGTTCCAAAAGAATTTATTTCCTTCCTAAATTATCATTCGTTTTCCAGCTATTTCGTTCGTTTTCTTGCTGAACTATAGTTCGGTGAAATAGTTTGTTCAGTTAAATCGTTTGTTCAGTAAAATTGATCTTTTAATAAAAAAACTATCGTTTTTTTTTATCTTTTTCCAAAAAAATCGTTCGTTCGGTAAAAAACTATCGTGTTTTTCAATATCTTTTGGAAAATTCGTTAATTAAGTAAAAAATTTGTTTCGACGATTTTAAATCGTTTATTGTTTTAAAACTATCATTTTTTTGGAAAAAACACCATCGTTCAAGAAATACTTTGTTTGTTCTCAAAAATGCTGTCCCTTCTTTACTAAAGTGTGATTTTAACATAATATCAAAACTTATTATAATTATTATTATTAAAAGACAACCCGTCATTCAATGAAGCAGGGGTCGGCGATCCTCTCCGACTTATAAATATGTTCAACAATTTTTTCTATGTGTTAAAGCTAGGAATGTTAGTCTCTGTAAGATTGTGAGCTGAACAAAAGGAAAAGTTACTCGAAGCGGGATGTACTTAAGCAAAGGATTGGTAACTCGAAGAATGACAAATCCAAAGGCAATTAGGTTAGGGAAACACTCTCTTCTACCAGACACACATAGATGAGAACTTCTTGAAAATGTTTATTCAGTAACGAAGTTTCCTACAAAATACAAATTGTTATTGGCGTACATGCATGTAAATAATAATTGTTAATAAATGGGTATTGTTGTGAATCGAACAATTGGTTTAGAAACATGTACCATTGAGAATTGAACAAAGACTTAAAAGGTATAGGAATTCTAGGTTTTGTAGGTTTAGCAGGTTTAGGAAACTCTAGGTTTAGCAGGTTTAGCATTCATATTTTATTACTGTTGCGTATCGATAAATAAAGGGTTTAGAAAGGCACTGTTGTATACCAATAATAATTGTTAATAAATGTAACTATTTTATTACAACTAATTAAATGTTTATTGAAACTGATAAATAGGAATTTTAAAGGAAAGGTTCTGTTGTGAATCGACCAAGAAATATTTTAAGGTACCGATGGGAATTAATAAATGAAATATTTTAAATGGGTACTATTGTGAATCAAACATGGACTTACGATCTAGAAAACTGTGGTACGGCGAAAAGTTGTTTGTACTGAAGTCTAAAGCAATTTAATTCTTCTGAAATGAATATTTATTTGGTTAAAATAAGTTCACTGTTTATATGTAAATGATTCACTGAAAATTGTGTTTAAATAGGTTCTTTTTTAATGCACTTTAAGTTTTACTAGATCCATGAGGTTATTTATGTAAAATCCTTGGCAAGGTTTGGTTTGGCGGATGGCCGGAGTACGGAGTATTCAACGGAGGTACACTTTGTCGGAGACGACCTTTGAAACAGGGTTACATTAGGGATATGGTTCACAGTGGCCCCAGGAGGGGTTCGAGGATATAAAGGCTTATAGACGAGAAAAATGAGAACCATATCCCCTAAATAATTACATAGTAGGTTTGATTGATTGATTGTTACATTACAAGTTACACATTTTGCACTACGTGTAAGAATATTATTATTGTTGCCGAACTATCAGAATTGGTACTAACATGTGAAATCATAGGAAATAAATGCAAGTTAAGGGTTAGCTCAGAGAATTGACTGTTAAATTAACATAAACGACATGGTATTTGAAGATTGATTGATTGATTGATTGGCAAATTAAAAGTCTTGTCATGTAAATAGGGTTTTCCTCTGAGGGAAATAAATGGGAAAAAAAAGGAAGGAATTGAATGTTAAATAAATAGCTCGAATATTAAAGTTAATGTTTAATGAACTGGTTGATTTCCTGGGTTGAGTGGTTTCATGGTTGAATCCCGGCGGGGATCTGTGGTTCCGGCGGGTATTGGTAAATTTCCATTTGTTTTTGAAATTGTTGCAAAGAGATTGGTTAAAGCTGTTAAATAATGAAATAGGAAATAAAGTTAATTATGTTGATAAACAATAAGTTCAATGGATTTTTTTTTCCTAAAAAAAATAAGATAAAATGTAATGTACCCGCCGGAATTATACTTCTACTGATCCGGGTTTGCAGGATCTGTGTGGAACTCATCTTGGGCTGAGGTATGATGAGTGGAGCTGTCCGGAGCAAGGTTATCAGCTACAGGATCTGCTGCTAGCCCGTTGATCGTTTCCTGAGGGGGCTGTTGTTCCACGCCGAGGAATGGGAGCAACTGGTTCATAGGAGGATCAGAGTTGAGTGGAGGAACAGTGTTTGTGGACGGATCAGGCACAAATGGAGGATTTGGTTTGAGCGGGAAGGCTGGAGTGGCAGCAGGATCAGATCCTGTTGGAGGTCCTGGATCGGTAGGAGGGTCAGGGTTGGAAAGAGGGGTTGGGTGGGTTGGCAGGTCAGGTTCGGTTGTAGGCTCCAGATTGTTTGGAGGATCTGGTTTGAGCGGAGAGGCTTGATTGATAGAAGGATTAAGGTTGAAGNATTAAATGTTTATTGAAACTGATAAATAGGAATTTTAAAGGAAAGGTTCTGTTGTGAATCGACCAAGAAATATTTTAAGGTACCGATGGGAATTAATAAATGAAATATTTTAAATGGGTACTATTGTGAATCAAACATGGACTTACGATCTAGAAAACTGTGGTACGGCGAAAAGTTGTTTGTACTGAAGTCTAAAGCAATTTAATTCTTCTGAAATGAATATTTATTTGGTTAAAATAAGTTCACTGTTTATATGTAAATGATTCACTGAAAATTGTGTTTAAATAGGTTCTTTTTAATGCACTTTAAGTTTTACTAGATCCATGAGGTTATTTATGTAAAATCCTTGGCAAGGTTTGGTTTGGCGGATGGCCGGAGTACGGAGTATTCAACGGAGGTACACTTTGTCGGAGACGACTTTTGAAACAGGGTTACATTAGGGATATGGTTCACAAAGATATAGTATTCCTGGGTGAATAGGATTACTTGAAGCCTAACACCATGCAATCAGAAATATATAGACTATTCTTCATTATTTATTTATTGTTTACATCTTACACAGGGTTTACTCAACATATATTCTTTATTTATTTATTGTTTACATCTTACACAGGGTTTACTTAATATATATATTTTTATTTATTTATTGTTTACATCTTACACAGGTTTACTCAACATATATACTTTTATTTATTTATTGTTTACATCTTACGTAGGGTTTAATCAATACATATACTTTTATTTATTTATTGTTTACATCTTATACAGGGTTTACTTAACATATATACTTTAATTTATTTATTGTTTACATCTTACACAGGGTTAACTCAACATATATACTTTTATTTATTTATCGTTTACATCTTACATAGGGTTTACTCAACAAATATACTTTTATTTATTTATTGTTTACATCTTACACAGGGTTTACTTAACATATATACTTTTATTTATTTATTGTTTACATCTTACATATGGTTTACTCAACAAATATACTTTAATTTATTTATTGTTTACATCTTACACAGGGTTTGCTCAATATATATATTTTTATTCATTTATTGTTTACATCTTACACAGGGTTTACTTAACATATATACTTTAATTTATTTATTGTTTACATCTTACACAGGGTTTACTCAATATATTTACTTTTATTTATTCATTGTTTACATCTTACACAGGGTAACATGTATACTTTTTTATTTATTGTTTACATCTTACACAGGGTTTACTTAACATATATACTTTAATTTATTTATTGTTAACATCTTACACAGGGTTTACTCTATATATTTTACTTTTATTTATTTATGGTTTACATCTTACACAGGGTTTACTCAACATATTTACTTTTCCACACAGAGCTACCCACAAAGAATGAGACTAGAATTTTTTTTACATTTTATGTTTTCGTTATTTAATAATTTTTAAAAACTAATTCTGAAACCGTATCCACCCCCAAAGTAGGAGTTTTGAACGTCGAATTTGCGCTCAAACTCAGGATTTACAGATCTTTAAAAAGTTTGATATGTCTCAAATGAATCCGAAAGAAGTTTTCCACAACACTGCATACTCAGTTCAACTACCTTACATAGCCGGTCACTCCCTTTAAATGAGCTCTAAACTTGTTTCTTTCTTTTTCAAATCTTCTAATATACTATTTAAAAACCATTTTAGACAGAACCCATAATTCAACTTTCAAATGATAAATATTGCAATTGACTTTTAAGGCGTTTAACCCTATCCCTGCTGGGGTACTTGAAAACCAGGATACGCTGGGGGGGGGCCAATTTGCCCCCCCCTCTAAATCCCATGTTTTATGTCCAAATATGACAAATGATACATCATTAGAAAGCTCTTGTGCTCTACTTTTAGAATCTGCAAAAATTTTTGCAAATTTGCGAAAATTGAATTTTTAACTTAATGGTCAACATAATTTTTTAATAAAAAAATTTCTACTTTAAAAAAGAAATTACACAACCGTTTATACCTGACAACGCCAGGGTGAAGAGAAAAGGATTGAAATCCTTCCGAACCCCATCTCCTAAATATATATATATATCCTCCTGAATATAAAATACATTAAAATTTTCCTAAGCAGTACTAATTTTAACAGATATTAATAAAACATAAGAATAATGAATATTTGTAAAACTACTGCAGCAGAGGCTGAATTTGAAGAATTTGAGCCGCGGCTCAAATATGGTTGGTTTTACTTAAAATTGTATTTAATGTTTCAAGATTTAAACCGGCGCTCAGTTGAAACCAGTTTTTGGCGGATTATAGACGCGGCTCAAATTCATTAAATTTGGACTCAGGAGAGTAAAGAAATAGCTTAAAGAGCTGTTTTCGTTGTAGGGTTAAAAAATTCAAGATTAAAATTACTTCTCTAAATTCAAGTCCATGGAGGTTGGGAACTTATTAATAACCTTCGGACGATTAACGAAGTTCTCATTGGAGGATTTCCAATCGAAATTTTGTTGCGCAAAATTGCGCAGAATTGTTCAGAATTGCGTGGATTTGAGCAGAACTTATGGTAGCACAATTGCGCGTAAATCAAATTCACTTGTGTTGGCAACCCTACTCCGAAATATTAAATATTAACCAATAATAAATCTGAAATATTATTGGGGAGATCTCAGCACTATATATTTAAATAATTAAGAAATGGTACCTTACGAGCTCTTTTGTAAACAGGGCGTTCATAAACTTGGAGACTTGATACACTAAATCAACCTAAAATAAAATTAATTAAAAAAGATAAAAATTTGAAAAAAATGATCGCCATCTTTTTTTGATATCTGAGTTGGTTCAACCTTCCACCAACTAAAATATGAAAAAAGATTACAGATTTTTAAGATGGTATGATAACAAAGATTACAAATTAAGATTGATTACTGTTAAATCGAAAGTTTGTTATACTTTAAGTGAAATCATGTGAATTATTACACTTCAACCCTTAATCCAATGGGGGGGGGGGGGCGACCAATAGTGTTCATGACTAATGTAAAGTGAATCAATCTTGGTTTTCTTTAATGAAATATCCAAATATTATTGATATAGTGTCGTGTTTAAACCTCATAAAATCCAAAGCGGGTGTCAATTCTGATTCACTGAAAGAGAGCAAACGAAAACCTTTCTACTTTATATTGGTTATCACTAGGGCTGGGCACGTTAGGACTTTTTTCTAACCGTTCGCTAATAGAACGTTGCCCACTCTTAGCTCTCAATGTACAATGCCTTCGAAGCCTTTTTATTTTAATGCCTTTTCACGATTATACGACAAAAAATCAAGTTAAGGGAGAAATGAATTGCAACAGGGAATAAAACATTTCTGCAAGAATTAAGAAAAGGAAAAATACCTCGTAATCCTGTCCTTTCTTGATCTGTGTATAGTCTATTGGACTGCAATCAAAAACCGTAAAAAGTTTTTACTAACTATTGTAATATAACTTTTATAAGAAGAAAAGTTCTTAAGATTAAATCATTAATAAATGATGCAGACAGAGATTGTCAACGTGTATTGTCAAACTCTTGATTGAAAAAGAAGAATAAAATATTCACACCAGTTCCCTTCACATTTTTAATCAAAGAGAATAGAATATATATTAGAGTGGAATTTACTAGAAAAAAGTGTAAAACGGCCATTTTGTTGTATTGTTTCCATACTGCAGGTTATACTTAACATATTTGCGCTATATAACCTTTTGGGCCCTGCAACATCATTTAATAGAAAATCTAAAACCAATATTAAAAGAAAACCAAATTATGAAATAGGCTGGTTTCCTAATTGACCAATGATCATTTCACACTTTACAAACGATGATTTTCCGTTATAACTATAAATCAAATAATGTTTTTTATTTACCTAATTCATTTTATAAAGTTTATTTAACAGCTTTAAAAAATTTGAAATTGAAATGAATAGTCTAGGGAACATACTAAATTAACGTACTCTACTGCATATAATTTAGATGATTTGTACACTTTGAACTCCCTTTCAGGCTGAAAGGGACTTACAAAATTCATACCGAGGGATTGTCTAAATTCCACTCTATTATATATTCTATTCTTTTTGTTTTTATTAGTTTTAATGATGAAAATATTTAGTTTTTTCCCTCGAAAAATTGACAAACTTTACTGGCCGCAGCCTTAATAGAAAGGCTGCAAAATCATTGCATTGCAAAACAACGAAATTGCCTTTTATCATATTTTAGATCAAATCGTTATTTCGATAGTTATGGGTATTATGTAAAAATAATGAAAAAATCAGTTATTTTTTAACAAATTTGTTAAAACTATTGCTTTTACTTTGATTCCTTGGTTGAATAGATGCCATGGAAGAAACATTTATAACTCTGGGAGCATCAGAGTTTTTCAGGGTTTCCTGAAATAAAACGTTAAAAAAGTTGTTTAAACAGGGTTTCTGGATGTTTTCACCATATTTTCATCCTAATTCTTGGAACTTTTACAGTTTGAAATCAGAACTTTAGTTTTATCATGAATCTTGGGACTTTACGCATTGATCTTCATCTTGCAGATTTGCGGATACATTTTATTCCTCTTTGATATCCCGTGATGGTCATACCCTGAAGGAATTACTTTTGTAGAGGGATCAATCATTTATGCTAAAATTAAAAGTGCACACATTGGATATCGTTATCAAGCGTTTCAGATTAACGCTATATACTCAACGCAAAAGTTCCGACCACCGCTAAAAGAGTAAATTAAATATTAAATTAGTGTAATTAAAACGAAACTTGCAAATATATGTGTAAAATATACGCAAATTTAGTTCTTTCGTTAAAGCTACATCTCAAAATTAATTTTTTTTCAAGGGTTGAAGATTTTGATGGTTAAGAATTAGTGATTATTTATCAGGAGAAAAAAAAGAAAGTTTGAGAGTAACTAAAAATCAAATTTTTAATATAATAAACTCGATTTATTTATCTATTTATCTATCTATCTATNTCAACCTAGAGATATAGAAATATCAAGATATCAACCTAGAGATATAGAAATATCAAGATATCAACCTAGAGATATAGAAATATCAAGATGTCAACCTAGAGATATAGAAATGTCAAGATATCAACCTAGAAATATATAAATATCAAGATATAAACCACGTGTCCCACCTTATCAACAGAATTCTTCAATATTTTACAGAACTCTCGTACACTCTCAAATCTGCCCAGATCTAAACTGATCATCTCCACATCCTAGTATTTAGCAATTTAACCCAAAATATTTAATAAAACTAAACAATGATGCGAAGGTATTGTTCAGAAATAGGGTTTCCCAAAAAAAACTTGATAAGTTTCAATTTCAAATGTTTCTAATTGTTTAAAATATGATTTTCCTTTTTTCAGTTCACTACCGTCCAAAACATGTATTAATTTGGAAGGGATGATACCAGTGGGTAAGTAGGTTTGTAACTTGCGAAGGATAGACCCCGCCCCCCCGGCCCCACCCACCAATCCGAAAATTCACCCATCATGACCCCCACCTTCTAAACTTTTGAAAATTTGTTTCTTAAATTGTTAATGCCTTGTTACCGGTTTCAGCTCTGATTTTCTTGACGGCTATGGATCCTAAAAATACCAATAAAGGGTAAATACATCTTCATGAAAAATCTTTTTTCAACACTACCCCTGACCCTTCTCGAGATTCACTTTTTCCTCAAAATGTTAAGTATGGGAAGTTTTACATTTCTTTTCAGAAGCGTATTCCGTTTTTAGTGGGGGGGGGGGGGCTTAACGTTTTCATATAATTTATATAAAGAGGGGTGCGAGTTTAGTCCCCATTGGGGCACGGATCCCTCCTGATAAAGAACGTTTAACTTCTTTATCGGGAGGAGGATTAACCCCATTGCCCCTTATGTTTATACCTCTATGCTTTTAGTGTTTTTTTTTTTCAGCTATTTGGTTAAAATTTATGAATTTTTGGATAAAAAGAATTAAAACTGGAAAACTTTCCTTATTTAGTAAAATTTTAATTTTTCTCCAAAGCATCAAAACCATTTACCATTTCACATGAAAAATAAACTTTTCTTTCTATTGAAATCTCGTCTAGTTTAACTGTTTTCTTTATATTGAAATCTCGTCTAGTTTAACAGTTCTGTCCTCAAACCTTGGATGTCCTAAACCTGTTAAACTTGTCACATTATATAACCAGGGGTGTATATTTACATAAACATAATAAAATATTTTAAAATTTCTTAGAGCAATACAATTTTTTTATTTAATTTTATGCAAAATATGAACGAGCCTTGGTGGACATTTTGAATTTTGACAAAACTGAAAATGTTGTGGAAAACATCGAGCCCTGTTTATTACCTCTGTCTTTACTCCGGCAGCCAAGAATAACCCTGGCCCCTCTCCGGGCTAGGTCCAGAGCAGTTTCAAATCCTATTCCTCCATTTCCTCCAGTTACAACTACAACCTGCAATTATATTCATATTTTGGCCCAAATACCAAAGAGAATGGATATAAATAGAGTGGAATTAATTTGAAAAAGTGTAGAACCACCATTTTGTTGTACTGTTTCCATACTTCAGATGTACTTAACACATTTGTGCTACACAACCTTTTGGGCCCTGAAACATCTCTTTAATATTCAAATCGAGGGTGAGGCGTTGCCCACAACGGATGAGACAATTCTAGAATATGACGAAATCATGGTTGAATTCAATCTTCTGCCTTAGATAAAGTCTTTCTATGATTTATGTAATAATTGTACAAAGAAAGAAACAAATTTACAGTTAAGTCATAAAGAAACAGAGTAAAAATAGTCTCTGAAGTCTCATCCTTTGTGGGTAACCTTGTATCTTATGAGCTCTCTGGAGTATAAATTTTTTTTCCCAAAATATGGGACAGATTTAATCTTGAACTTTGGAGATCAAACTGAATTTCGGACAAGAGCAAAGATGAATTCTTATTTTTTATAAAAATGTGTCTACAATCTCAATACATTACGAATTTAATTTGAAAAATTTTAAAATTTCAGAAATGAAAACGCGTTTGATAATTTTTTAGCTATACAGATTTAATCAAACATTTTCAAAATTATTTGATTAAAAATTAAAGGGAAAATGAATTATATAAAGTGGTTTTACGATACAACAGCCCTTTCAGCTTTACTGGATTAAAATAGAGGGAGAAATCGTTGTTTTTCGTCTCAAGAAAGAAATCAATTCTCTTAAATTCACAATTAACTTTTGTAGAAAACTGCAATTAAGAAAAAAAAGGTTTCAAGGGTACCATTGTGAAACGTAGCCTAATTTGGAACATTTTGAATTGGATCTAACTTTGTTTTGAATAGATTGAATTTATTTCAAGTAATTACTTTAATTGTCTTGTAATCAAGTTAATATTCAGAGGGATCTTAGATTTAAGAAAGAGAGTGTAAATGTAAATTCATGTGATCTTCTATTCTAACCTTTAAACTTTTGCCTTTTCAAGGATGAATGAGATATTCTTATATTTTTTAATACAAATTGATTACTTTTAAGAAAGGTTTCCCTAAAAAAAAAAACTCGCGGATTGTGTTTTAGAGATGTCCTGATATGCCAAACTCCGTACTTTACTTTATCAGCTTAATCTATCACAAACTCTATCCTCTCTACCTCTTAGGTTTATAAACTCCATAAATACCGAGTCTGTATTGAACTAGCTATATTTAGATATAAAAAGGTAAAGGTAAATCCTTTGACCTCAACTATAGGGCCAAGTACTAAAAATAACTTATATTTGAGAGTTACAAAGATACAACAAAATAGGATAATATTTTACAGAGACAATAAAGGAAACCGTTAGAAATCTAAAAAGTTTAAATCTAATAAAAGATGAAGCTAGGGAAACGACGATATACTCCAGGCTGTTCATCGGATATCTGTGTTTATGCCAAGGGCACTGTTATAAAATAACAGTGCCCTTGACATAAAAATTATTTCGACCTGGCCGACTTTGAAGTGACGACAGGTCTTGGTTTTAATTAAACTTTTTAAACTCTGGATAAAAAGAATTTAGAACAATTTCTGAACGCAAGCTTATGTATTCTAAAGGAGTATCAGGCCAAAGCCTGATCAATTTTCACATCAAAATATGAACATTTTACAATACTATATAGAAACTATAAACGTATGACATAGATTAATAACAATACAGATAGAACATTAGATATGTCTTTTCAAGATGTTGGAGTTTTTCGTTCACAATAACCCTGAGGAAAAAGCCCAAAGAAGTTACGCGCATGCTCTCTCTTTGTCTTGCAATTCAACGCAGCATGCGCAAAACTTCATTAGGCTTCTGCCTCAGGAGTCATGGGTTTTCTTGAACGAAAAATCCCCAAATCTTGAGAAGATGAAATCTAGTGTTTTATCTGTAGTGTTATTAATCTATTTATAGACTCAATTAAATGCTGTCAATTGTGAAAAAAGAAGACTATATTAAAGTAATCTTATGAGTACTTGATGCTGTAATATGAAGAAAAAAGTTTTACCAGTTGTATCAAAACCAACTTATTCAGGAAATGGTTTTGTGTAAAGTTTTAATTGTACAATTAATTGCTGTATTTCATGTTCAATGGGCCAATTAAGAAAAAAACTTATATAAAAACGTCCGTTTGTATCTATTAAACGTCTAAACGGCCGAGCTGATCGGGCCCACATTTTGTGTGGGACCTCACATGAACCCAGTGAATGTTTATTGATGGTCAAAATTACAAAAATGTGTTTCCAAAAATTCATCAAATCCGCAATTTTTTGCTATTGTTTTACATTGAACAAAATGGAGATTTTCACGGATAGATCCACTATTAAAAGTTGATGTGTAGTAAACGCCTACTCCATAACAATTTCTGGAACAAGTATCTATTCAGGTACAACTCAGATTTCTTGACTATCAATGTCAACACATGGCTACAATCCAGTGAACTATCAACGCAACTACCACTGGCTGCGTTGAATTACAAGACAAAGAGAAAGCATACACATATGTCCTTTGGGCTTCGGCCTTAGGGTTATTGTGAATAAAAAACCCCCCAAATCTTGAAAAGTTGACATCTAGTGTTCTATCTGTATTGTTATTAATCTATGCGATGTGTTTATAGTTTCTGCAACTGTAACACATTTAAAAAAAACATCGAATATTTAAAACTGAAATGAAATAAATAAATAATGTTCTGTTAAATAGTTGGGCAATTTTTACAATAAATGATTAATAAAATCCGTATTTCAGAATTTTCCCCCCTAAATTTTGACTATGACAGAAGACAAAGACATGAACAAAACATGCAAACCATAACATTCTTTACTATTCCTATTTTCTGTCAAAACTGACCTCACAACTAATCTTAGAATTGACCTTGAAATCTGACCTTAAAACCGACCTTAAAACACAACTCAAAGTTGACCTCAAAACTGGCCTCAAAACTTAACTCACATCTGACCTCAAAACTGATCTTAATATGGACCTCAAAACTGAACTTAATACTGACCTTAAATCCAACCTCAAAACGTACTTCAAAACTGACTTCAAAATTGACCTCAAAACTTAACTCAAAACTGACCTCAAAACTGACCTCAAAGCTTAACTCAAATCTGACCACAAAACCGACCTTAGAACTGACCTCAAAACTGATCTCTAACCTGCACTTAAATCTAACCTCAAAACGGAACTCAATACAAACCTTAAAACCAATCTCAAAATGGACTTAAAAACTATATGTCAAAATTGATCTCAAATCTGACTTCAAAACTAACTTCAAAGCTGACCGTAAAACTGACCTCAAAACTAAACTCAAACTGACTTAAAAACCAAACTCAAAGCTGACCCAAAACTGTGCATTTTGTACCTTTCCGTTTAATTTAGCCGTTGATTTACAGATGCCCAGAGTAATCTCCTTGTACAAGAAGAAGAACAGTCCAACAACAAAGGTTATTGTGCACAGCCAGCTGTACATAGAGTACAACCATACAATCATTTTACTCTGAAACATGAAAAATTAAAGTGTCTTTGTGTGCATGCCGCGCGTTACAATTAAGTACTGCTGCCACCATGCGGACACCCTTTCTCAAGTCATACCATCACCTTTTCCTGGTGTTAGATAATTTCCCCAAATGTAATTTCCTTGCATGTAGTTAAAATTTCCCCCAACCACTTAATCCCCCAATCAAAAATTTCCCCATGCAGTAAAAATCTTTAATAAAATAAACTGTTATTAGAAAATATTGAAATAATCTTTGATGAAACCCTCAAAAAAATATTGGAACATATAAACATGATATTAAATAAAAATTAACAAACTTTACAAAATTACAAAGGATTCAAAATATGTAGCTGAGCCATGGGACATGAGCCATTATCTAGCTGTACACTGTTGAAGGAAATCTAGTTTTTCCATGGATGTGTGGTGCCACTGCCTACACATTATGACGCTATTCAAACTGAATAGTGTATTGCAAATGTAAAAAATTGCGAATTTTTATTATCAATTTGCGCATTTGAGATATCAGACATGATGAAGTTATTCGAATAATTGTAAATTTAAATTGTAAATTCAAGAACTTTCAAATACAAAAGTATAACATTTTGAAATGTTACTATCAAAAGAAGAATATGGAAAAAGCTGTAAAAATTTTAAAATGACGAAAATTCTAATAATATTTTCATTTATTTGATTTGATATTAGACTGCTATTCGTATGCTATGTATTCATTATATATAAAAATAGTAAGGATTTGCCTTTTGTAATGTATAATGAACCATAGTTATAGCAATTAGTATCTTTTAGTGACTTCTGTGTTTCCGTATTGAAAACTAAAATTAAGATTTATATAATACTTTTTGACATATTAAGATTAGAAGATTCTTATTCTAGAATTCTAAATTATCTAAATATTTTTAAAAAAGTATTTTAAAGAAAAAAATTATGTTGCATTTTGATTTTTAAATATTGATAAATAACAATAAATTTAGGATATACTGGTTGGAGGAATATGAACCTATAGAAATTTAACCCAAGGAGAAGCATTTTTAGGTAGAAATACAATAAATTTGGAAAGTAGACAACCTACAATGAATTTGGAAATTAGACACCCCACATGTAACAAAGGCAAAAAAGTTGAGAAAAAAAAAATTCAAAATTCCACAAAAGATGAATTTTCAGATTTTAATGGTTTTTAATAACTTATTTCAGACCTTAATCAATATTCCAATTTCCATGCAAAATTTCAGAAGATTATCTTGAAAACTAAAGATGTTAGCCCCTTTTTATACTAATTTTTTCTTTGATTGTAGGAAAAATTTTATTCATTTGGTGCAATCTTTTTTCATGATTTTTAATGCGCAACATAGTTTTAATCAAAGAAACCTTAATGAAAAAAAATTTAAAATCTGGGAAAATTCCTTTTGGCACATTTCAATCTTCAGTCCAGAAAGTTAATCACAATCATGTTCTGGATCCCAAGTTCAAAGTTCAAAAATGAAGATAGGACCTCAAATTTAATTTACAAGGGAACAATACAAAAATAAAAAAGAAAAAAAGAAACAAAAAACTAATTCATCGAAAAAAATAAAGGATATTACCCAACATAATACAGGCCCAATTTAAACCTAAAATCTGGAAAACCTATATTTTTTCAAAAAAAACCTCGAAAAATGCAGGAAAAATGTTCTTGTATTATTTATTCTTTACATTTTGAAAATACATTCTCATAGTTAATCACTAATCAAAATCTCGAGAAAATATAGCTTCAATAATGAAGATGTGATTCAACCTCAAAAGTGTTGTCAATGTCATCTGAGTGAAAATGTGCCCATGTCCCCTTTTAAAAACAAATTGCACTATTAAAAAAATATATTTAGTGAATGTCTTTTGTCCTTAACTAAAAAAGTTTCACTAAAAAAGCTTTAATCAATACTGCTTTCAGTGAAAATATATATTTGATATTATTATTTTTAATAATTACACAATATGTATCGTTTCTATGAAAATGAAAATGAAAAGTCCACTTAAGAAAATTACATAAATAATTTATTAACACCATGGAAGTGTGCATGATCGAATAGTTTGCATAGTTAAGAAAGGTATCAATATTTTTTTTTTAAAAAGGGATTTTTAAGGGGGGGGCACAATGTTGCCAAGGGGAGGCACAAATGCTCTCGTACGCCCCTGTACCCCAATAACAGATGAAGATGATGGACACCATTCGAATCTGAAGATAAGGCTACATTACGCCCTACTCCTGCATGTATCTATTCTATATATATGAATATACTTTGCTTGTATGTTTGTCTGTCCGTTTGTATCCTAATAGCAATACATGTCTAAACGGCTTTAGCAAAATTCGATTTGCATTAAGTTTTGAAAATCCACGAAATTTTTTATAAAATCTACAAAAAAATTTGTTTTTGTTTCACAATGTATACAAAGAGAAAATGTTTACAGTTGAAATATGAAGATCGGGTACGAAGCGCCCTTAAAGCCTAGTAGAATCTATTATTTTAAACAATGAAACAATGAAGTGTAAAATTGTAGGATACCACGACGTATCACAAATTGTAACAGATATTAATGAAATGTCATCTTTAAAGTTTCATTAACTGAGGTAACTCTGTATGCACTACATCATTGCGTGAAAGTACATTAACTAATGCCTTTAAAGTTTCATTAACTGAGTTAACTCTGTATGCACTACATCATTGCGTGAAAGTACATTAACTAATGCCTTAAATCTAGGATTGTTATCTCTGTAGCATGTAAGTTATGTAAACACAATTTATATATATATAATGCATATATATATATTATTTATAAACAAATTTATATATATACTTGTTTGGGAACCAAGTTACTCATGCCGTGTAACCTGAGCAGAGCTATTCCCATCCCATATCCCATCCCATTTTACCGGTAACTAAATTTTCGCTGTTGATGTCGACCCACTTAACTTAGAATCTTAATATCTAAGAACATTCCCGTGGGCCTACTGACTTCCCTTATCAAAATTTGAGGCAAATTGGTTCAGGGGTTTCCTGAGTTATGATTGAACAACAAACAAACAGACAGACAAACAGAGATTACAACTTTACATAGATAATAATTATAAAGCAATTACTCATATGTATATATATATATTATATATATATTTATTTGTAAGTTCAACATTTTTTCAGTCAGAATTAATCTACTGATCGTTCTAACGATTTTCAATTTCGTGTTTGTTTATAAAAAACGATAATTTTTTCATTTCTCTCAACGATCCATTTCGTTTGTCCATTGTGAACGTTAATATTCCACAAGCTGAGAAGCTGCAGAGAGGATTGTTCAAAACTAAAAAATGAAGCCTTAGAACAGGGAAAGTCTGTTCTTTCTTCAGGGGCGTATATGTCCAATAGAGGGGGTGCTTGGGTTAGTACCCCTTAAATTTACATTTTTCCTTCTAAAACACTAAAGTTTCAAAAATCCTTTATCTCTGATTTCCATTACATAATCCTTTTATGATTAAACTCTTAACTTTACATAATAATAATAATTTCTGATTTTAACAATTTGCCTTAAAGAAAATAGTGGAAGGCAATTCACATTTTTTTTTGCAAATCCATAAATATAAAACGGAAAATCTGTTAGATTGTTACTAGAAAAAGTGGCACAAGTCGCCCTAAAAAGCCTGCTTTTTTTACATTTCTCTCAGCATAAATTTTCCAGTTTTGGTGAGCGATTTTATAAATTTGTTTCTACCTTAAAAGTTTGTTTAAAATCTTTTAAGAATATAGAAGTAAAATATGTCTTTGATCTACTTAAAAGTAAAATGAGTCTCTTTATATTTAACTAAACATAAAGCTTAAATCAGCTTAAATTGTATAATTAACTTCCCAAGCTTAAAAGGATACAAAAGGAGCTAGGAATGAGATGGATTAGAGGGGGAGGGGTGGGTAGGGAGAGGGGAGGGATGGAGACAAGAATATTTAGGGGGGCTATGGGGGCTAAACCCCCCAAGACAAGTGAGCTCTATTGATTTCAGGGGGTTTTCATTCCCCAACGGGTTCTGAGCCCGGTGCTATGGAAACGCCTCAGCATGGAAACATCTCAACGCGGAAATGCCTCAAAACCGGTTTTGAGGAATTTCCGTTTTATTTTGGGAAATCCCTCAAAACTGGAAAATGTTGAGGGATTTCCGAATTTTTTTGAGGCGTTTCCTAATATATAAAGTTGAGGTGTTTCCTCTTTTTGTTGAGGCGTTTCCTCTTTTTTTGAGGCGTTTCCGTTTTTTGAAAAAACTTTTAAAACTTTATTTTGTTAAGACGTTTCCGTTTTTTTAGAGGCGTTTCCGTTTTTTTGAAAAAACTTTTAAACTTTCTTTTGTTGAGACGTTTCCGTTTTTTAAAGGCTTTTACATTTTTTTGAGGCGTTTCCGTTTTTTTTGGGGCATTTCCGTATTTTGAAAAACTTTTAAAACTTTATTTTGTTGAGGCGTTTCCTCTTTTTTTGAGGCGTTTTCTCTTTTTTTTTGAGGCGTTTCCGCTTTTTTTTTGAGGCGTTTCTGTTTTTTGAAAAAACTTTATTTGTTGGTCACCATGTTTACGGATTTTTAGGGGAATTTATTATGAGAACAGAAATGCGTCATAGTACGAGAATAAAAAAATGTTGTACAATTTTTTATGAGAAATTAAAATGAAATTTCAATTTTTTTTAAAAGCAAAAACACCTAAATAATGTGTGGAAATATCTCAACTTCATGTGTTGTTTGAAAAGTCTTTAATGAAAAACGGAAACGCCTCTAAACTGTTCGGAAAAATGTGCGGAAATGTCTCAACTTTATGTGTAGTTTTAAAAGCCTTTATTGAAAAACAGAAACGAAATTTTCGGAAAAGTCTCCTCTATAATGAATTTAAGAAGTTATCTAAAAAGACAAACTCTTCCAAAAATTCTGGAAACCCATAAAGAAAAAAAAAAATCGACTCTACTAATTGAAGCTTTGAAATTTTTTTTTTTAAACAAAAACTCGTTTAAATAAAAAGAGTTAACACCTCAACTAAATGAAGTTTTTAAAATACGGAAAAACCTCAACTAAATGAAGTTTATAAAAATACGGAAGCGCCTCAAAAAAAGGAAACACCTCAACTAAATGAAGTTTTAATAGTTTTTTTTCAAAAAACGGAAACGCCTCAACAAAATAAAGTTTTAAAAGTTTTTTCAAACAATGGAAACGCCTCAGAAAAACGGAAACGCCTCAAAAAAAAGAGGAAACACCTCAACAAAATAAAGTTTTAAAAGTTTTTAAAAAAGACGGAAACGCCTCAAAAAAAGAGGAAACTCCTCAACAAAATAAAGTTTTAAAAGTTTTTTCAAAAAACGGAAACGCCTCAAAAAAAAAGGAAACGCCTCAAAAAAAAGAGGAAACGCCTCAACAAAATAAAGTTTTAAAAGTTTTTTAAAAAAACGGAAATGCCTCAAAAAAAAGAGGAGACGCCTCAACAAAATAAAGTTTTAAAAGTTTTTTCAAAAAACGAAAACGCCTCAAAAAAACGGAAGCGCCTCAAAAAAAAGAGGAAACGCCTCAACAAAATAAAGTTTAAAAGTCTTTAAAAAAACCTTTAAAAAAACAGAAACGCCTCAAAAAAAGAGGAAACACCTCAACTAAATCAAGATTTTAAAAATACGGAAACGCCTCAAAAATTTTGCGGAAACGCCTCAAAAATAATGGGAAATCCCTCAAAAATATTGGTAAATTCCTCAAAAATATTGTCAGGTGAAAAGCGGAAACACCTCAAAAATTTTAGGAAATGCCTCAAAATAAAGAGGAAACCCCTCAAAAACTGGCTTTTGAGGGATTTCCGTTTTCATGCAGAAATTGCGGAAACGCCTCAAAACCCAGCTGGAAAATTTCTCTCGATCGGAATTCCGATTTCTGACTTGAGGAATTCCAGCGTAGGAATGAAATCGCTCCGATTTTCCATTCCGATCTGTTCCGATCGTACATGATGCGGAGATCGATAGCGCAAACAGGTCGGATGAACCGATCGGTTTACCGATCGGTCTAACGATCGGTTTTAATAAATTTGATTATTTAAACGTACAAGTTTTATCTAACTATAGCTAGAAAATGGCTTAACGAATCGGATTAAAGTTGGTTAGATTGTTAGAGAGAGATACGAGAGCTTTCTCTCCCTCCCCCCTCTCTCCTTCAGCAGAAGTAAAACAGCTGTTCTTACTTCAGTTCACAACTTCACACAAAGATTTAAAGGTTGATCGTGGTCCGTGGGTTATATATTGTTTACCTTATTATATTATACTTATTGTGCGCGATAATTTTTATATCTGTTAAATCTACGTGTCTTCATTTTACATTTGTATTTTTTACTTGTAAGTGAAAAAGTGAAAAAGAATTGAGCTAAAACTTTTACTAAATTGAGCTGTTACGTAACTATCGTTTGAAGTGACAATACATTTAAAAAAACACTCGTAATACATTCGAATTATTGCATTCATGAGCAAGTCACTTTAATTGATGAAGCCCAATTGAAAATAATCAATTGGGGAGATAATATAAAGGATATCTCATGGTATATTCCTAGTATACGATTTTTGGACCCCCCCCCC
>NW_019396290.1:0-15429 GCF_000591075.1 Eurytemora carolleeae | reverse complement strand
GTAGGACAAATGATGTGAAGGATAAATAAAGAGTAGGACAAATGATGTGAACGATAAATAAAGAGTAGGACAAATGATGTGAAGGATAAATAAAGAGTAGGACAAATGATGTGAAGGATAAATAAAGAGTAGGACAAATGATGGTAATGATAAATAAAGAGTAGGACAAATGATGTGAAGGATAAATAAAGAGTAGGACAAATGATGTGAAGGATAAATAAAGAGTAGGACAAGTTAGAGGATAAGTAAAGAGTAGGACAAATGAAGCATAAGCAAATGATTTGACGGACAAATGAAGCAAAGGAAAAATATAATGTAAGACAAATGATGTGTAATACAAACAAAAAGTAGGACTAATAATGTGTAGGACAAATGATGTGTAGGACATGAAGCTTATGACAAATTATATTTAGGACAAATGATGATTTCTCCTAACTGTAGGCCAAATGGTATGTAGGACAAATGATATGTAGGACAACTGATTTGTAGGACAAATGATTTGTAGGACAAATGATTTGTAGGACTAATGATTTGTAGAATAAATGATTTGTAGGACTAATGATTTGTAGAATAAATGATTTGTAGGACTAATGATTTGTAGGACAATGAATTGTAGAACAAATGATTTGTAGAATAAATGATTTGTAGGGCAGATGAGTTGTAGGACTGATGAGTTGTAGGACAAATGATTGTAGGACAAATGATTGTAGGACAAATCATTTGTAGGACAGATGAGTTGTAGAACAATGATTTGTAGGACAAATGATTGTAGGACAGAAGAGTTTTAGGACAGATGAGTTGTAGGACAAATGATGGTATGACAAATGATTTGTAGGAAAGATGAGTCGTAGGACAGATGAGTTGTAGAACAGATGAGTTGTAGGACAGATGAGTTGTAGGACAAATGATTGTAGGACAAATGATTTGCAGGACAGATGAGTTGAAGGACAGATGAGTTGGTGGACAAATGATGGTAGGAAAAATAATTGTATGACAAATGATTTGTAGGACAGATGAGTTGTAGGACAAATGATTGTAGGACAAATGATGGTAGGAAAAATAATTGTATGACAAATGATTTGTAGGACAGATGAGTTGAAGGACAGATGAGTTGTAGGACAAATGATGGTAGGAACAAATTATTGTCTGACAAATGATTGTAGGACAGATGAGTTGTAGAACAATGATTTGTAGGACAAATGATTGTAGGACAAATGATTTGTAGGACAAATGATTGTAGGACAAATGATTGTAGGACAGATGAGTTGTAGGACAAATGATTTGTAGGACAAATGATGGTAGGACAAATTATTGTAGGACATGTCAGACTAATTTTTTTGCAAACTAATTCAATAATGAATCATGAGTTCTATGGAACCTCTTCAAATGAATAAAAGTTGAGTTTTAAAAGAAACGAAACACTAAACCAAATCCAGATAAGATCTATGTGAAATATATCTGTCTTATCTCTAAATGTCAAACCTCGACTCATTTCTCTCTTTGAAGATAATATCTATCATGTATTCTCTAGCTTTTCCCACGCTAAACTAAGGTATAAAACTCTTTAGCGTCTCCCACGCTAAACTAAGTTATAAAACTCTAGCGTCTCCCACGCTAAAGTAAGGTATAAAACTCTAGCGTCTACCACGCTGAACTAAGGTATAAAACTCAAGCGTCTCCCACGCTAAACTAAGGTATAAAACACTTAACTCTTCTTCCTACTATACAGGCTATCAAGCTATACTGCATTAGGACTAACTTCTCGATGAGAATAACTTGGTTATATAAGTTCTGCGTCTAGAGGTTTACACAAAACTGATATTTATTGTTTACAGGTTACAAAAATATATTAATAAGTAGTTAGTTAACAATAGTATCCTGAGGGTCAATAGTCTCAGGCCAGCATTATCTTGATCTCTGTAATCTCCTCCACCTTCTATTGGGTTTTTATTTCACATGTAATTTTGCAATATAAATAAATATAATAAATAAATAAATATATAAACAAGCTAAGAACTTTAAGATATAAATATAGATAAATAACTTTTTTTCAGATTTGAATTGATTGCTAAAATGAGCCTAACCTACGACGCTTTGGAGAAACTTCTAGTTGTAAAGAAGGTAAAATGAAGCTGTTTTGTTGGGGGGGGGGGGGATATTAGGCTTTAACTAGCATGTCTTTCCATTTTTTTTTATACTTGTAAACTAAAAAATATTTTTTTTCAAGGTGTGACGCGAAACGGGGGAGTAAAAATTAAAAAAACTAGAGCATGTGTTTGCATTTTTATACTTGAATTTAATTTTCTCCTTTAAATCATTTATTTTTCAAAGTAAGGGGTTGGGGAGAGAGATAAAAGTTCACACTGCGCTGGGGAGGAATGAAGGTTTAGCAGTAACATAAAATATTTTGACCCATGGTTTTGTTTTTATCTAGGAGGAGGTTGTGAACCAGGGGAACGGAGAGCTCGGTAAGGTGGAGAAACTGGTTCAGGAGTTCTTCCAGGTAAATATCCGTCTCCCCTCTATACCTCCGTCTAATGATGGTCAATTTGTTTTTGACACTTAAAAGGCATTACAAAATATTGTTCAATAACGTTGATGTTTGAACATGGAACCTTTGATAAGTTCCAAAACACTATAGTTTTGAAGAACAACCCTAGTTAATAACTGCGTATACAGTTGAATTATGTATTTCGTAAAATTACGATGCCTAATTTTAAAATGAACAAGTGTAGTTTTTAATCATTTAAACCTTGGCCTGTTCAGATTAATTGTTAAGATTAGAAATAAAGTATTTGTTAACGACCTTCTCCGGTTGTATTGCAACAATTATAGAAAAGCAGATATTAACTAAATTACTCGCAAGAAAAACAATTAGAACTTTCTAGAGATAAACAGTTTTTTAAGATTTTAGGAGTTATCGTAAAAAAGAATTATGTTTAAATGAAAGGTAAAAAACGGTTTTAATGAGGTTTTTTCAATGCTAGGAAATAATCTTTAAATCATATCCTTCACAACATCTAACTGTCCGCGGGACCATCACGTAAAATATAAACCTGCTATGCAAAATTTTTTTGAAAAAATTCGTGCATTTTATGTACAATTATATACAACTACTTTTTCGGGAAATCCAAAATTTTGCTAACCACGGGTTTCTTTACCAATTTTATTAACAATCCCTTATAAAAAAAATTAAAATGATTCATGAGTCTAACCAATTCTTATTATGGTTGTTTATTTGGTTTGCATTTATGCCGATTAAAATAAGATGTTAAAGCCGACCTCCATACACAGGAGAGTATCTATGGAGTTAATTAGAAAGTTGCCTTAAGGAGTTACGCGCGGTTGCCGCTGCCGTATTAAATTATAAGAGAGAGATAAGGATATATTTTAGGGTTATGTTCGGTAGAGAAAATTTCAGGACCGAGCGCTACGGCTAGGACTGGCTAGGGGACCAAGCGCCGCCCCTAGGATAGGCTACGTGGCTGAGCGCCGCGGCTAGAACAGGCTCTCTCTCTGTCTTGTAATTCAATGCGGCATGCGTGTACCTCCTTTGCGCTTCTGCCAGTTAATTAGGTTAAGTCAAATCAGATTAAGCGCGCAATGATTGGCATCTTATTTTCTTTTCAATTGTAATGCCCCTAATTATTTTAATTTTGAAACATGAATATTGAATATCTCTAAAAACATATTCAGAGTGGATATTGTTTATCTCAAACGTTTAATCTCGATATTCAAAGTATGCACTTTTAAATTTGAGAATTATTTCCTGATTCTCCATTAAAGTTATCCCTGCAGGGTATGACCATCATTGGATATCAAAGAGAAATTAGATTGATTCAAAAATCTGGATGATCAATGTTTGATCTCAAGTTCTGACTTCTGGACATTTTTTAGCTTTTTGTTAAAAGTCAAAATTACAGAATACTGGGCGGCGATTTAGATTAAAAGAGAGAGAAAAAAAAGCCAGTTTTTACGCGGGTCCGTAATTGGTTATTCATGCATATGTTTTCTAGATGAAGGTCCCCCATGGATCCGAGATACTTGACGTTGCTGCAGGGTCAGGAATTCTCTCTTGTCTCCTGCAATCAAAAGGATACTACAACATAGGTAGACAAAAGATTTATTGTAGAAATGAAAAAGAAAATGAAAATAATGGTTAAATTTTTATTACTAGGGACTGAAAGCGTTATTTTTATTAAATTTACGTGCTAAGATGGCAATTCCTGATTTACAACGGTACTCTTGAAACCTTTATCTGATCAATAATGTGGAAGATGTTGTCGTTTCTCTAGGTTTAAAAGAGTTTGATTCTGAATTTTGCTACAGTGCGATGCGCAAGTCACTTTTGTAGAGAACCCACAATTTAAAATTATCAGGTTTCAAAATTATAAACATTGCTTTCAAACTCATACTTGATCAGACTAGTCTTTTAAAGGTACTATAGAGGGTCACTTAAATTTACGCTTACAATCCCTTTAAAACTGAAAGATATGTTAAAAAAAATGATAAAATTAAATAAGGATTGATTAGATGCTCTTGATGAAATCAGATGGTGTTTAATGAATTGACCTAGTTGCTTGATTTGATGCTCATAATGAAAACCTAGATGTTATTAATGAATTGACCGAACTGCTTGATTATATGCTCAGAATTTAAACCTAGATGTGATTTATGAATTGACATAACTGCTTGAGTAGATGCTCTGGATGTAAACCTAGATGTTATTAATGAATTGACCCAACTGCTTGATTATATGCTCAGGATGTAAACCTAGATGTGATTTATGAATTGACCGAACTGCTTGATTATATGCTCAGGATTTAAACCTAGATGTGATTTATGAATTGACCGAACTGCTTGATTAGATGATCTTGATGTAAACCTAGACGTTAGTAATGAATTGCCCTTACTGCTTGATTTGCTCTTGATGAAAACCTAGATGTGATTAATGAATTGACCTAACTGCTTGATTATATGCTCAGGATGTAAACCTAGATGTGATTTATGAATTGACCGAACTGCTTGATTAGATGATCTTGAGGAAGACCTAGACGTTTGTAATGAATTGACCTAACTGCTTTATTAGATGCTCTGGATGAAGACCTAGATGTTATTAAAGAGCTAAAGCAGTTGAACATGTACAGGAACTATATACATAGGTTAGTTCAGGCACATCTTAAACTGGGAAAGGAAAGGAGAAGGTTAAAGAGACCAGACTGGAAAATAGTGCAGGAAAGAGTCGGAAAGAGTAGAAAGTAACGGATAGAGGCGGAAAGAGAAAGCAAGACAAGGATAAAGAAGGAAAGAGAAAGCAAGAGAAGGAAGGAGAAGAAATGGAAAGAAAAGGAATGGAAAGAGACGAAATGGAAAGAGAAGGAATGGAAAAAGAAAAAATGGCAAAAGAAGAAATGACAAGAGATGGAATGGCAAGAGAAGGAATGGAAAGGGAAGAAATGGAAAGAGGAGGAATAGAAAGAGAAGGAATTGTAAGAGAAGAATGGTAAGAGAAGGAATGGAAAGAGAAGGAAAGGTAAGACAAGAAATGGAAAGAGAAGGAATGGAAAGAGAAGGAATGGAAAAAGAAAGAATGGAGAGAGAAGGATGGGAAAGGAAAGAAAAGGAAATGAAGGAAAGAGAAGGAAAAGAGAAAGAGAAAAGTACAGTTTTAGATGTTTAGAAGATTAATTTAGATTTCTTGCAAATGTAGAATATCTTAAGTATTCTAAAATAAGACTGTTGTTCTTGGAAAAGTCTCATTAGTCTCCTTTTGAATTTCTAGCTTGAAGAAATACAAACGAGAAAGATTTATCTTGGTTTTCATCTATTGTACTTATCTCTGGTGCAAATTCCCAACCATTAAGTTCGTTGTTCGTTTCTTTGCAGAAGATACTGAAATCTAGGATTTTTTCAGATCTAATTCTAAACCAGGGTTTTATACAGGATTACTTGCAAAGGATGAGACTGTATCAACGACCTTAAACCCTTGAAATATGACGATTCTAAATGGCTTATTTAATGATTTAAAGAGAGAAACAAGTTTTAGTGTTGCAAGGAATCTTGAATTTATTGAAAGACTATTTAAATTCCGTTTGGTTGTCTTTGAAGTCTAATCCTTGGTTAACCCTTTATGTTCTCTAACATTTTTATAATACACACCATTATGTACACCCATAATATTTTTTACAAACTTAGGGATTTTTAGTTAGTCTTAGGTCGCAATTAATGAATAGTGAGAAGTTGAACTAGGTACGGATAGTTTAATTCACATGTCTACTTCTCGCTAATAAATAAATCCAACCTCTTTAAATTCCATTTTTGTCATTTTTATTTGAATTTTATTTGTTTATTTAGCGCTGTGAAGGGTGTAAGATCTACTGGTCTGGAATCTAATGTTTACGATGTTGTGATAACTGCTGGAGGTTTTGCTAATGAAAAAAGTATCCTATAAACATTATAAAAAGTATCCTATAAACATTATAAAAAGTATCCTATAAACATTATAAAAAGTATCCTATAAACATTATAAATATTTGAACATTTTTAGAATACATTACTCCCCCCCCCCCTCCTTCTCCATTTACTTGAAAACTCTAAATATTAAATTAATTCTTTGGAATTTCCTAAATATAATTTTTAAATAATATGGTTAGAATACTTTAAATTTAGGATGCTATAAATCCACTGGATATTACCGAGTTGATCAGGTGATAGATCATTTTCCAGGCGCGCAACTAGGGGGGACCATTTTTTTGCCGCCATATTGAAAGATTTTTTATATTTTCCAGTTTGCAAGATTTAGTAGTTTGTTGAAAGTAATAATCTGTATATCAGTAAATATTTTGATGCGATATGTTTGTTCTTTTGAAAAATTGGTGTCAAGTTTTTGTGATATGTTTAAAATGAAATTGAGAATTTGAAACTGTTGATGCACTTTTCTTTCACAGAGTTCATTTCTTCTCTACTTCAAATTAGATTTGCTTCCTGCTTTTTATGTTTTCTTCTCTGCAGTTTTCTTCAATAAGAAGAAAAATAAAGTTTAGTTAAGTATCAAACTTTTTGCAATATTGTTACTTTTGTGTTTGAGAACTTCAGCACATTGTGTTTAAATATTTAGTTTTAGGCTTCAGAAGAAAACAATTTGTTTAATGATGGTGTTAGGGTTAAAATAAAACCACATAAATATGTACAAGTTTTTAGAATTTTGTACACTAGTTGTTTTATCATATTTTCATTTATTAAGCGGTGATCTTTTTTGTCAGTCCATTTAAAACTGATGAACCCCTTGAAGTCTTATTTGCCTCAAATTTGGATTGGATAAATCTGTAGAACCATGGGAATGTTCTTAGCTTGGATTAGAGTTTGTTAGTAGGTTGACTTTTATAGGGAAAACTTAGTTTTCAGGCAAAGTTGCGTTCCCAAGCTAGCCATATTTCAAGAGTTATTGTCTTGATAGATATATACTTGATTTGATTTGATTTGATTTGATTTGATTTGATTTGATTTGATTTGATGCATTAAAGGGGCCGCTTACTATAATGAAGAGAACAAATAATAACACTGGGAACTCTTGCATTATGGATATTGAGATCAATGCTTGATCTTGTTTTTTGTTAATCTGCAGATTAATTTAATCTATTCAATGTCCCACATGGTAATCGTAGCTAGTCAGGGGTTGAATGGATCAGGGGAGGTTAAATAAAAGCAAGATATGGAAAGGTATAATTTCTTATAGATCCTAAAGTTCAATGTGACCACAGTGGTTATCGGGATGAAGCAATCGGGATCATGAGTATTGAGTATCCAATTACAACAGAAAAGTTTCCAGCTCTGAGTTAACTTTTGTCTTTTCAAATTTTTTCCAATAATCGAACTGTTGCGTACAATAGGTCAAACAAGGTCCCTCTGGGGGTATTTTTAAAAATAAAATAAAACATTTAGGATTCTGCGTCCTGAAGGTCATCTCCTGTGGACTATGAGAGCTGCCCAGGTTAAAAAAAAATATTTTGAATTTCAAAATATTTTATTACAAAACACAATTCTAAATAACTCAAATCGAATGAATGGATGAATAAATGAATGGGTTAATTCAGATAATAAGTATTTATTTATAAAACTGATTCTTTGATCTCCTATATTCGTTAGGGGAGAGGGGGGGGGGGGCAGTTGGGGAAGCAAAATGTTTGAAAGGCAACTTGACAATTTTATTGGAATTTAAAAGATTGTTTGACTTTTGAAAATACATTTAATACTATTATTTTTGAGTTTGTGACTAATTGAAGGGAGTTTTTCAATTAAAAATGTTGCAAAGTTTTTCTACACAGATGTCTAAGCAAACATTTTAATGGCAAATTTTTAAACTCTTGAGTTACCAAGAGGAATATTTTTTTCTAAATCTAATAAAAAGTTTTTCTTGGTTCTATTGAATTGGATTTTGAAGAATGAGAATATATTCAGAGTTATGAATTTAATTTCCTATGACTTGCCATTTTCCGATCTGCAGAATATTCAAACCCCACAAAGGAACTTTTATATTTGACAGACTGAATAAATTAAAAGTTTGTTATCTTTGTTTTCATTGATCCAAATCTCATTGACATAATTGACAAATCTCAGTGCTGCCCAGAACCCCAGTAAAGGTTTTCTGTACATAATTCTCTCAAATATTGTAGTACACCTTTAAAAAACATATTGGGAGTTTTACAGATGTATCTTTATTGATATTTATTTTGTTTTGGAATACCAAAAATCTATTGCTTTTTAGTATAAGGGTTTCTAACGACTTTAAGTTTATATTTTTCATGTTGGTTCCAATAGCTTTGTCCCATTATCTGATTACTTTCAAAGTTCTTAGATTTTAGTGAGTTCTTGTGCCATTTTAAAATGACAGTGCTATTGGTACAAAACTGGAGGCGTGGGGGGGGTGTTAATGACCCCCCCCCCCCCATCAATTACCATTTTAAAGTTGAAAAATCAATCATTGTAGGATGAGAGATGTGCTGAGTTTGGTCTGCTGCTGGCCAACCTACGGAGTCTCGAGCGCGCCGGTCGAATTCAGATAATCAAGCATCAACAGTTCATAGATTATGATGGACTGGTGAGTAGTTTTCTTTTTTCACCTTTTCCAGATTTGGATCCTTGTTTCCGGATTTTCAAATCTGTCAAACTGGATCTGGATCCTTAAAACTGTCCTGTCAAATCCTGATTCCGGATTCTAAATCCCTTCTGCTAAAACTAAAACCTGATTATGAAACAATCCTTTCAAAACCATCCTGCAAAAATGGGATCCAGATCTTAAAACCCTTTTGTAAATCTGCATCCTTTTAAACCTCCCTTCACAATCTGGATCCCGAGATTTGTCAACTGGATTTGGATCCAAAAACCTCCTTTTTAATCTGGAGATAAATGTTACTGCTTTCTTGGATGGGCGCTTCTAAAACTTGTTTCTGAAGGGATGGGAGGAATGGTGGGGGTGAATTTAATTTCTAAATAGAGTGGAATCCCCCCCTTCCCCACCACCTATCCTTCTCCCTGAATGGTATACTTTTATTAAACTATTAATGGACTATGGTTACTAATATGACATTAGATTGTATTGTATAAAGTCAATAAATAATAAAAATTCAGATGGCAGATTAAACTTTCAGGAAAAATTCTTTTTATTAAGATAAAGATTTAAAGCTTGGTTGATAAATCATTCCCCCCACCCCATCCCCACTAATCCACAAAAAGCACTAAGAAAATTTTGAGGTTTTTAATTATCTTATTTTGGAGAAATATCTCCAATTTTTTGGGGAGATAACTATCAATAAAGAAATTCAAGTCTAAAAACAAGTCCAAACATTTATTCTNGGGGGTATATAATCGCCCCTGAATTAATATAAATAATAATGAATATTGTCACGGTTCAGCCTTTAGAGATAAAGACTATTCATCTTCTTTTCTGTCCTGACATGTTCATTGTCCGTATCATATCAGCATTAATCATGAATACTCACATCAGGAAAACCATAGTAAAAGGAAATATGTTTTTTTATTATTTTTTCGTAATTTTTCTTTTGTATGTGCACTCTAATTGTTAAATTAATAAGAACAGATTGGTATAAATCAATTTCTTCTCTTACTTTTTCAGTAATATTTTGCCAGGAGGGGGCTGCGGGCTGCACATTTTTCAGTAATATTTTGCCAGGAGGGGGCTGCACATTTTTCAGTAATATTTTGCCAACAATTTCTTTAGTTGTGAATATTCAAGCCTCTGAAGACAGTGGGATTGAATTAAAATACAGTTTAAGTTGAATTCAAATTTAATTGTTTAAATGGAGCACTTGGACCAGAATTAATCCAGTTCAGTCTTGAATTTCAAGTTTAATTAGATTGCAGGCCTCATAAGATGCACAAGCTAACGTAATGGGCAAGCATTAGTGAAAAAATTTCAAATAAACAAATTGAAAACTACCAAATGTTGGACCAATTAAAATTTAATTCTAGAAATAGGTGGAATGGAAATTGAATTAAAAAATATTAACTTTTCAAAAAAAACTTTAAAAGCTTTTACCCTTAGTATTTATATGCTAGACTTTATAATGTTTTAAATTATTCATAGGATTTAAACTGCATTTGACAACAGATTTTCTTGAACAAAGAATACTTTCAATTTTCTTGTCTTCAACTAAGTTTTACAATATACCTCAACTTTATTCTGTAAAGCTGTTTCTTCTTGTAATGCTCATATTTTATGGCATGATATAATCTTTTTTATTTATTCTCAATGTTTATCTGTATTGCAGTACTGCTAACAAATGTTGTGACTTGGATTTTTTGTGTCTTATGCATTCAAGCCAAAGAAATAAATGGTCCGGAAACAGAGAGCTAAGAATATGTTTCCAGACTTTCTGTCCCCGCTGGTATCATGAGGTAGAGAAGGCAAACCACACTTTTTGTTCAACTGAACCGCAAATGATGTCATCAACTGTTATAAATCTTGACTGCCCCCTTTTTTGTTTAACAATTTTTTTCTGAAGTCTGAAAAACTAGTGCAGTAAGCTTTTCATCCCTCGTATCACAGTACGCAAGCAAAGTTGTAAGGGAGGTAATTCCATAAACATACATCATTATTTCCTTTCTAAACCTTACCCCCCCCCCCCCCTCCTCATATTAGCTTTTATTTGCCGAGTTAAGTTTTAAAAAATATGATTTTAATTTAATTTATTTCCCCTCCTACTAATTGAATAATAATTGTTTCCCCTCCCTCTATGGGGTTGAGGGAATTCTTGAAATTATATTTTAAAACATAATAATTTGAAATGTACTTAAAGACTATAGAGAGGATTTTTCGCCTAATTGGAAATAAACTTGTTTCCCCATTTTTGGAAAGAAAACTACAACAAAGACAATTCTAAAAAGTCTGAGGCCCAGAAAAACTAAAACCTCAATCATTGCGCTTACAGAAATCTTAATTTTGTTGTTTTCATTTTTTTTACAAATAATTTAATTCTGTTCACTTCATCAAAAGAAGTTCAAAAATAGACAGTGCCAAAGTATGGATAATTTCAATATCAACAAAATTTACAAGAAAGGGGATTTTTTAATAACAGTCATGATCATTTTGACTTGAAGGAACTGTTATTCTGACCAGAAGAGACATCAATAAATTAAAATGGTTTATTTGCAGGGTGGCCAAAATGTACGGATTGTACTGATTTTTTTGTAACTCTAAAATTGTACGGATTGTACGGATTTTTTTCATATTGTACGGATTGTACGGATTTTTATCCTGGAAATACACCATTTTTTTTTAATTTTCACTCATTTCAGAAAATTTTTCATGAAAATTTCAAAAAAAAAATCTCGTCAAAATATAGTTAGTTTAACTTATTTTCTGCATTCTAAGTAATATTAGATTGATTAATGTTTCAATTGACAATCAAAATTCATTGATAATTTTCGAGATTTGTACCAGAAGTGCTCATTTGAGAATATGTTCCAGAAGTGTTCATTTGAGAATATGTTTATCTATCTGTCTAGCTGTCTATCTGTCTATCTGTCTAGCTATCTGCCCAACTATCTGTCTAGCTATCTGTCTAGCTCTATTTCTAGCTATATGTCTAGCTATCTGTCTAGCTCTATGTCTAGCTATCTGTCTATCCATCTGTCTATCTATCTGCATGTCAGTGTATCTATCTTTTTATCTATCTGTTTATATATCCTATCTGTCTCTCTGTTTATCTATGTGTCTATCTGTTTCTCTGTCTATTTATCTGTCTGTCTGTTTATCTATCTATCTATCTGTCTCTTTATCAGATCTGAGAACATCCTCTCAGGTTTCTTCTGTTTATCTGTAAATCTTTTCATTTTTAGTTTAATATTAACTTTCTTTTTATTGGGTGCAACCCATGTACTACCTCCCACCCCGCTAATTTTAATTATATTAGATCCTAAATCTACACTCCACTCTTTCTTATTGTAACTTAATCGTTTGTTTGTTAAATGGCCTAATTCACACCAATCTAAACAGTTTTAAAAATTAAAATCAACGCTCTTTAGTTCTCTAGTTCTCTGGTTCTCTGGTTCTCTAGTTCTAGCAAAATGTTTGAAAGGCAACTTGACAATTTTATTGGAATTTAAAAGATTGTTTGACTTTTGAAAATACATTTAATACTATTATTTTTGAGTTTGTGACTAATTGAAGGGAGTTTTTCAANGTTCTCTAGTTCTCTAGTTCTCTAGTTCTCTAGTTCTCTGTTTCTCTGGTTCTCTGGTTCTCTAGTTTTCTAGTTATCTGGTTCTCTTGTTCTCTAGTTCTCTAGTTCTCTAGTTCTCTATTATCTAGTTCTCTAGTTCTCAGGTTCTCTGGTTCTCTGGTTCTCTGGTTCTTTGTTTTTTTTGTTTCTCTGGTTCTCTGGTTTTCTGGTTCTCTAGTTCTCTAGTTCTCTAGTTCTCTAGTTATCTAGTTCTCTGGTTCTCTGGTTCTCTGGTTCTCTATTATCTAGTTCTCTAGCACTCTGGTTCTCTAGTTCTCTGGTTCTCTTGTTCTCTGGTTCTCTAGTTCTCTAGTACTCTGGTTCTCTAGTTCTCTGGTTCTCTAGTTCTCTAGTTCTCTAGTTCTCTGGTTCTCTGGTTCTCTTGTTCTCTGGTTCTCTGGTTCTCTAGTTCTCTAGTTCTCTAGTTCTCTAGTTCTCTAGTTTTCTAGTTCTCTAGTTCTTTAGTTCTCTAGTTTTCTAGTTTTCTAGTTCTCTAGTTCTGTGGTTCTCTGGTTCTCTGGTTCTCTGGTTCTCTGGTTCTCTGGTTCTCTAGTTCTCTAGTTCTTTATTTCTCTAGTTCTAAGTTATCTTGTTCTCTAGTTCTCTAGTTCTCCAGCTCTCTAGTGTTTAATAGTAATGTTTAAGTTTAATATCTTTGCAACCTTATGCGGTAGACTTTTGTTATTACAAGCTGTGAATTCTGCCAGATTAATCAGGCTTTATTTCAAAAACCAAAGGTTTTCAGGTTGCAAAGATAAATGGATTTTAAAATTGAGTTTAAGTTGAGTTTCTTCAGTTGATCTTATTTTTCATTATTTCCGGGTTCTCATCATCATTATTTTTCTTAAATGTACTGATTGTAGGGATTTTTTCGAAAATTGTACAAACTGTATGGATTTTAAAAGAAAATGTATGGATTGTACGGATTTTTTTTCGAAAACTGTACAGATTGTAAGGATTTTTTTTCGAAAATTGTACTGATTATACGGTTTTTTTCTGAAAATGTACAGATTTTTGTATGGATTTTTTCAAAAAAGTTTTGGCCACCCTGTATTTGTTTCTAAACCCAAATTTTGGGTTAAACATGTTTTTAAACTAGTTTTTATAACCCTTGTAGAAAAGTAAAGAAATAATTAACAGAAATTTTTGATGCAAATGGTAAAGACAGCAGTTCTTTGTCTTAGAATTACTTAATTTCAGTATTTACAAAACAAAATTGAAGATTTAAAAAATACATTATTTTATGGAATTCTATCAGTATTAAAGGGGAACTAGAGCATTTTTGAAATCTTTCTCTTACCTTTAAAAACTAAACCTATTGCTAAAGGATTTTCTGATCAAATCAAAGATAATGATAGGTGAAGAAATATGAAAAAGTAATTCATATGGTTGAGGGGAAATTGTCTTTTCTAAGAGAAAATGGATGAATGTATCTGATAAAAGCTAATTGCCATACACTAGCAGTACTCTATCTGAAGTCTTATTTAAAAAAAAAATAAAATAGCTGTAAAAGATAGGCTGTCAAAAGAGAATGGTGAAAAGGGTTAAGCAAATAAGGATTATAAAGATTCATAAAGTTAAAAAAAAAATATTATAATAGCTGATTGAAATCTGTATGATAAGCTATAGTATAAATAATATTAGCTGATTGCTATTTTACATATGAATTCTATCTGCATGATAAGATATATTATTATCTGATATTAGCTGATTGCCATATGATTTCTGTATAATATCTGTTTGATTAGTTACATTAGACATTAGAATCTTGTAACAGAAATTTGCCATATGGTGTATCAGTATCTAATGTCAGAGTCAAGTAGTTCTTAGCTTGGTCCTATCATCCATTATTTTCATTATATTGTAGAGGATCCCCGAAAGAGTATTATAAAATCCGCAAATCAATATCATTGGTTTCTGGACCCAGAGAATACCTACTCATCTTCTCTCCTTTAATATACTCTTATCATGTATTTACATCTAGGAAAAACAATTGTGATTAGTGGCGTCTAGTGCAAAATTGTACCTATTTTGTGCAACTTGCCTGGAAGGTATTTTTCAATATTTAAAAAAAAATTGGGGGTACCAATATTTCTGAACTTCAGATTTTGAGAGTAAAAAAGGTTCAAGGATTTTTTTGGACCATTGGAGGACCAAAAAGTTCTGAAAAAATATTTATAAAATACCATAAAGGAGAGTTACACTAAAAACATTACAATTTTGCACCAGATGCAATTAATCACACTTTTTTTTGACTCACCCTGTATTTCTCCCAATACAGCTTAAATAAAATATCAAGTAACTTCAAATTTTCTCTCCAGAGATTCTTGTTGAGTAGTGGAGCAAGGTATAGAGAATTGGTTTCTTTTCCCTACTGTCTCATTTACTACAAAAAGAAATAGGGCTTTTGATACTATGTTGGATTCATGATAATCCTGAATTTAAAGTTCAAAAGGAGATTTAAATGAAAACCTAAATAAACTTTAAATATCTTTAAAATCCTAGTGGGTAACCATGTATGTTAAATTGTTTAATTATAGATTAACTAGGTTTTCAAACTAAGGTTTTCATAATCTGGGATTCATCTTGAAATGTTAAACTTTTTAAGAAATCACTTGTTATTTATGACTTTGAATTAGTAGAACTATGACATCTGACTAATAAGCTAATTCAAAGTGAACTGAAATGC